>NW_027925537.1:0-1348 GCF_054177405.1 Leptonychotes weddellii
CTTGTCTCCAGGTTGAATGTTTCTCTCTGGTCATCCTTCCACACCTTATCAGTATTCATACATACTGAGCCTGTCTGCATGTGTCATGTGGTCATGGCCATCACCATGAGGATGCACCCACAGTAATAATGAGAGCAAGCAGACATGGTATGTTACCATGTTTCAGTCATTGTTTTGAATGTTTTACACACATCAACTCATCTTTTTGATAACTCTATGTGGTAGGTAATGTTATCTCTGTTTTACAGATCAGAAAAATAAGGCACAAAGCATCTGTCCAAGGTTTCATAATTGATTAGGAAGTACGGGATTTGGGATTGGAGGTCAGGTAGGCAGGCTGCAGAATCCATGCCCTTACCACTTTACTGCCTTCCATAGGGCAGGTCTGTGGGGCCCTTCAGAACAAATCACCATCATTTGTCTGCAAGTTACTTTTCTCATTTGACAATACATCTTGACCATCCCTTTAGGTTGGGATAAACCAAGCTCACTCTAACGGCTGCATAATCTGTTGCAACTGCAGAAAGTACAGACAAGGGGTGAGGTGGCTGGGAGGTAGAGATGGGCTAAGGCATGCATTTGGATTTTGGCGTTGTGTTTGAGGTGCCCAAAATCCCAGCGAATGTTGCTGTCTTCTGCCTTGTTGCCCAGGTCAGACACTTGGCAGCCATTTTTCATCATCCCCACTTCCAGCCACTATCCCATTATGTTCATTTTAACTTTTTCTCCCCTTAGAGACTCAGTATATGTGTGTCTTAGTGAATGGCCACTCACAGCAGGGTGTTTTTTATTGTAATGTTTGGGTCCCTCACAGAGTGTTCACACAAAGCTGTTTACATGGTTGGCACAGTATATGACTTGTTGACCTCGAAGAGAATCCGCACAGGCTTGTAGGGCCAGATCGGTAAAAGTTTAGCAGGCACAATGAATGATTATGTCAGGAATCCTCAAGATCATCCCCCGTTTCAGTGATTTACTAAGAAGACTCACAGGACTCCACATTTTGTCCTACTCACTGGCTATGATTTATTATAGCAAAAGGATAGAAAGCGGGGCGCCTGGGTGGCTCAGTCGGTTAAGCGACTGCCTTCGGCTCAGGTCACGATCCTGGAGTCCCGGGATCGAGTCCCGCATCGGGCTCCCTGCTTGGCAGGGGGTCTGCTTCTCCCTCTGACCCTCCTCCCTCTCATGCTCTCTCTCATTCTGTCTCAAATAAATAAATAAAATCTTTAAAAAAAAAAAAAAAGGGGGCGCCTGGGTGGCTCAGTTGGTTAAGCGACTGCCTTTGGCTCGGGTCGTGATCCTGGAGTCCCGGGATCGAGTCCCACGTCGGGCTCCCTGCTCAGCA
>NW_027925538.1:0-226 GCF_054177405.1 Leptonychotes weddellii
GCAATGGCAGACCTAAGAGGGTATGAGTAAGAGTAAGAAGAAAGGAAGTTCCACCCTTCACAGAAATTAACTCAAAATGGATCATGGACCTAAATGTAAAACACAAAACTATTCCTAGAAGACAACTAAAAAATTGGAGGTAAAAATATACAATGAAGGGGGGCGGAGCAAGATGTCGGAGGAGTAGGAGACCTGGATTTCGTCTCCTCTCGGGAATTCAGCTGGA
>NW_027925539.1:0-226 GCF_054177405.1 Leptonychotes weddellii
CTTCCCGTCCCCTGTCCATTTGCCTCCTCCCCAGAGCCTCCACTGTGCTCAGCAACCCCTGTGAATCTTTGAAAATCTAACGCTTCTTTACGAAACCATCTTCACTTGCTCAGAAGTTACATAGCAATCAGGGGTCGAGTCAGCTGGAATCCAGAGTGCCTAAAATGTTTTCCTTCATTCCGTAATTTTTTTTTTTTTTTGAATCCCTAACATGTTTAGGTTACAA
>NW_027925540.1:0-226 GCF_054177405.1 Leptonychotes weddellii
GGTAACAAGCTTCTCATTCCGCGGACGCACATCCGAAGTTCAAGTGACACGAGTATAGTAGCAGGTAGGAATCCAAAACTTCATGTGCACCAAAGAGTGACACTCATCTGTGACTGCTGTTGGGTCCACGTGTTAGAAAACGTGCAGCATTACCGTGTGGCTGAAATGACTGTCCAGCTGCATTCTGAAGTTCCTCAGGTTGATCGGATCAGGAGGGAGTGTCCAC
>NW_027925541.1:0-226 GCF_054177405.1 Leptonychotes weddellii
AGAGGATTATCTTCATTTGTACTTGGATTTGCTGTTAATGTATAGCTTTTGATTAGTGTATATATCTTTACAAATACAAATAACATTTCATTTTAAAATCCATCTTGTATTTAGATATCTATTTAATAGTTTCTATAAAGAAAAGTTTTTTGTTCAATTACATGATTTATAATTTACTTTTATTGTATATGTAATCTGACAGAGTGAAAGTTTAAAGTGCTTCCCT
>NW_027925542.1:0-226 GCF_054177405.1 Leptonychotes weddellii
AAGAGAGGAAGGGAGAGAAGGAGGAAGGGAGAAAGAAGGAAAGGAAGGAAGGAAGGAAGGAAAGAAGAAAGAAAGAAAGAAAGGAAGGAAGGAAGAAAGAAAGAAATGAATATTGGGGGCCTGACAGGGATGGGGCTAGCTTTCCAGCTTCTTCTGTAAAATGATTTCAAGGCACAAATCCAAAATTCTCTGCCCCATCACTCAGCATCTTGCTGCCTGGCCAACA
>NW_027925543.1:0-226 GCF_054177405.1 Leptonychotes weddellii
ACAGGAGATTGAAGAAAAGAAGAGCAACAACTCTCTCATCAGAAAAGCGACCACTTTCTGGAAGGTAGGACGTGCGGAGAAGTGAATCCGAGGCGATATTCGGGAGGATAGACGGCGGGGGAGGGGCCTCCGTCAGCCGCTTCTGGCAAGTGATAGAGCCGCGGAGCACAAAATCGGAACTTTTAAAAGTCTGCTCCGCTGAGGGACGTCACTCCGGTGGCTAAGC
>NW_027925544.1:0-226 GCF_054177405.1 Leptonychotes weddellii
GACCTGAGCCAAAGGCAGACGCTTAATGACTGAGCCACCCACGTGCCCCCCATTTCACTTTTTAAATAATTTAAAATACTTTTTAAATTTTTAGAGAAAATGATTTTTCTAAATAGAAATATGCTAAATGTGACTAGTACAACAAAAATGATAGTCCAATAAAATGACAGAAAATTGGAAGAGGAAATAAAAATGTTTGAATAATTATTAAGTTATTTGTATACAA
>NW_027925545.1:0-226 GCF_054177405.1 Leptonychotes weddellii
ATTCACTTTTTTGTCTTAGTAACTATATCAGAAACTTTTTGGAGCACTTTAATTATTACCAAATTCTTCCTATGGGTCAAATCTTCCTTCTTTGAGTTTCAGAACATTTGTCTTAATATTGCAATTTGGAACATCAGAGATCTAAATTTTATTCTATTCCTACCCCATAGGAATTCAACTAAGTGTCATAAGATCCTTTAACTTGCTTATGGTTTTTCCATCCTGG
>NW_027925546.1:0-226 GCF_054177405.1 Leptonychotes weddellii
AAGCACAAATTTTTTAGTTTTGATGAAGTCCACTTTATCTGTTTTATTCTTTTGTCCCTTGTGTTTTTTGGTATTGTATCTAAAAAACTATTGCCTAATTCAAAGTTACAAAACTGTCTTATGTTTCTTTCTAAGAGTTTTATAATTTTAACTTATTTTTAGTTCTAATTTTGAGCTGTTTTTGGTGTGTAGTATAAGGCAAAGGTCCACCTTTATTCTTTTGCAT
>NW_027925547.1:0-226 GCF_054177405.1 Leptonychotes weddellii
CAAAGCAGGCCAATGGCCCTTCTTTTTGTTCCAGGTGGTGTTGATCTCTATCTTTCACTTCAAACATACTTTTATTTATTTTTTTATTTAAATTCAATTAGCCAACATATTTTGCATCATTAGTTTTTTTATTCTTATGTTAATCCCCATACATTACATCATTAGTTTTAGATAAAGTGTTCCATGATTCATTGTTTGTTCATAACACCCAGTGCTCCATGCAGAA
>NW_027925548.1:0-1348 GCF_054177405.1 Leptonychotes weddellii
ACAAGAAATCTTGAAAGGGGTCCTCTAAGCAAAGAGAGAGCCTAAGAGCAACATAGACCAGAAGGGAGCACAGACAGTATATAGTAACAGTCACCTTACAGGCAATACAATGGCACTAAATTCCTATCTTTCAATAGTTACCCTGAATGTAAATGGGCTAAATGCCCCAATCAAAAGACACAGGCTATCAGATTGGATAAAAAAATAAGACCCATCCATATGCTGTCTGCAAGAGACTCATTTTAGACCCAAAGACACCCCCAGATTCAAAGTGAGGGGGTGGAAAACCATTTACCATGCTAGGGGACACCAAAAAGAAAGCTGGGGTGGCAATCCTTATATCAGATAGATTAGATTTTAAACCAAAGACTGTAATAAGAGATGAGGAAGGACACTATATCCTACTTAAAGGGTCTATCCAACAAGAAGACCTAACAACTGAAAATATCTATGCCCCTAACATGGGAGCAGCCAATTATATAGGGTAGTTAATAACAAAAACAAAGAAACACATTAACAAGAATACAATAATAGAGGGGGACATTAACACCCCACTCACTGAAATGGACAGATCAACAAGCAAATAAAGACTTTAAATGACACACTGGACCAAGTGGACTTCACAGATATATTCAGAACATTCGATCCCAAAGCAAAGAATACACATTCTTCTCTAGTGCACATGGAACATTCTCCAGAATAGATCACATCCTAGGTCACAAATCAGGTCTCAGCCTGTACCAAAAGACTGGTATCATTGCCTGTGTATTTTCAGACCACAATGCTTTGAAACTAGAACTCAATCAGAAGAAGAAAGTTGAAAAGAAGTCAAATACATGGAGGCTAAAGAGCATTCTACTAAAGAATGAATGGGTCAACAAGGAAATTAAAGAAGAATTAAAACAATTCATGGAAACAAATGAAAATGAAAACACAACTGTTCAAAATCTTTGGGATGTAGCAAAGGCAGTCCTAAAGGAAAGTATATAGCAATACAAGCCTTTCTTAAGAAACAAGAACGGTCAGAAATACACAACCTAACCCTACACCTAAGGGGCTGGAGAAGGAACAGCAAAAAAAACCTAAACCCAACAGGAGAAGAGAAATAATCAAGATCAGAGCAGAAATCAATGAAATAGAAACCAAAAGAACAGTAGAACAGATCAACGAAACTAGGAGCTGGTTCTTTGAAAGAATTAATAAGATTGATAAACCCCTGGCCAGACTTATCAAAAAGAAAAGAGAAATGACCCAAATCAACAAAATCATGAATGAAAGAGAGATCACAACCCACACCAAAGAAATACAAAAAATTATAAGAACATATTATGAGCAACTCTATGCCAGC
>NW_027925549.1:0-226 GCF_054177405.1 Leptonychotes weddellii
CAAAGGACAGACACACTCACAATCCAGTTTGTTACACTTCCACCTTCCGGGGAGAGAGGAAGGTGAAAGAAGAAAGAGAGAGAGAAAAAAATCCCATTATCTTTATCTGTCCTTCCCATCAGGTGCAGCGGAAAATGCAAACTGGGGAGACAGCTGCTGTGAACTTTTTATATTTCCTTCGGAAGATAGTGTATCTTTTTATTGCATGCAGGAATTACTTACTTGA
>NW_027925550.1:0-226 GCF_054177405.1 Leptonychotes weddellii
AAGAATCTAAAAAAAAAAAAAAGACTTAAATTTATCTGTATTCTAATTTTTAAAATGAAAAAAGTTACCATTCACATTCTGGATTCTGTGCAGGACTACCTTATGACTGAACACAAATCTCAGCACCCAAAGGCACGTTTATGTTTATGATCTGCAGGGCACACAGCTGTCCCTACTGGTTACAGTATCATGAAAATGACGTGTTCTTGCTGAGTCAAGACCAACC
>NW_027925551.1:0-226 GCF_054177405.1 Leptonychotes weddellii
AAACTGAAAGAATATGTGACCACTAAGCCGGCCCTGCAAGAAATATTAAGGTGGGGTTCTATAAAAGGAGAAAGACCTCAAGAGTGATATACAACAGAAATTTATAGGGACAATCTATAAAAACAACATCTTCACAGGCAACATGATGACAATTAATTCATATCTTTCAATAATCACTCTCAACGTGAATGGCCTAAACACTCCCATAAAATGGCACAGGGTTGCA
>NW_027925552.1:0-226 GCF_054177405.1 Leptonychotes weddellii
ATAAACTGTAAATGTTTTTAATTTAAATTTTTTTTTTTTTAAAGATTTTATTTATTTGCGAGAGAGAGAATGAGAGACAGAGAGCATGAGAGGGAGGAGGGTCAGAGGGAGAAGCAGACTCCCTGCCGAGCAGGGAGCCCGATGCGGGACTCGATCCCGGGACTCCAGGATCATGACCTGAGCCGAAGGCAGTCGCTTAACCAACTGAGCCACCCAGGCGCCCCAA
>NW_027925553.1:0-226 GCF_054177405.1 Leptonychotes weddellii
ACCTGAGCCGAAGGCAGACGCTTAACGACTGAGCCACCCAGGCGCCCTGATATCCACTCTTGTCCTCCTCCCACACACTGCCCTCGAGGGGGAAAAAAAAACAATCAGTCTGGTTCATAATATAGGTGAATTTACTTGATTCCACATGCTCAATGGTTTTCTTTCTACATGACCTCATCTGCTAAAATCACAATAATTGGAAGCTGATCACAAAAGATTTTTCACG
>NW_027925554.1:0-226 GCF_054177405.1 Leptonychotes weddellii
CTTTGTGCTCAAAGAACTTAGTCTTTCTTTTTTTTTTTTTAAGATTTTATTTATTTATTTGACAGAGAGAGAGATAGCGAGAGCAGGAACACAAGCAGGGGGAGTGGGAGAGGGAGAAGCAGGCTTCCCGCGGAGCAGGGAGCCCGACGCGGGGCTCGATCCCAGGACTCTGGGATCATGACCTGAGCTGAAGGCAGACGCTTAACGACTGAGCCACCCAGGCGCC
>NW_027925555.1:0-226 GCF_054177405.1 Leptonychotes weddellii
TATATATATATATATATAAATAATGTATATAAGAATGGAATATTATTCAGCCATAAAGAAGAATGAAATCTTGCCATTTGCAATGACACGCATGGAACTAGGGAGTATAATGCTAAGTGAAATAAGTCAGAGAAAGACAAACACCATATGATTTCACACATATGTGGAATTTAAAAAACAAAACAAATGAGCAAAGGAAAAAAAATGAGAGAGAGAGAGAGAGAGA
>NW_027925556.1:0-226 GCF_054177405.1 Leptonychotes weddellii
GTTTTCTTTTTATATCTTTTTGTTTTTGTTTTGGTTGCTTATTTGTTTAATGCATGGCTGGATTATGTTATTGAAATCTATCTTTCATCTCCAACTGAGTTAAATCTCATGTTGCTATTCTGGGAGGAGCAGCCTTAGGTATGTCATGGTTACTTTGGGATGAGTGTGATACTGATTAGGGGTATTTTCCACTCTTTCTCTTATCATGTCCAGCTGTTAAACTCCA
>NW_027925557.1:0-226 GCF_054177405.1 Leptonychotes weddellii
GCGCCTGGGTGGCTCAGTTGGTTAAGCGACTGCCTTCAGCTCAGGTCATGGTCCCGGCGTCCTGGGATCGAGTCCCACATCGGGCTCCCGGCTCGGCGGGGAGCCTGCTTCTCCCTCTGACCCTCTCCCCTCTCATGCTGTTTCTCTCTCTCTCTCTCTCAAATAAATAAATAAATAAAATCTTTAAAAAAAAAAAAAAAAGAAATAATTCCTGGCCCCAAACGGA
>NW_027925558.1:0-226 GCF_054177405.1 Leptonychotes weddellii
ACGGCCACCTGCTCCCTATGTCCTCACGTGATGGAGAGAGCGAGCTCTCCGCTCTGTTCTTATAAGAACCCTAATCCTACCAGAACAGGGCCCCAGCCTCTGGCCTCATTTAACCTTAATTACTTCCTTAGAGGTCCTTCGTCAGAATACAGCCACACGGGGGGACTAGGGCTTCCACTTAGGGATTTGGGGGGACGGCGCAAGCATTCCATCCGTAACAGGGGCC
>NW_027925559.1:0-1348 GCF_054177405.1 Leptonychotes weddellii
GAGTCTGCTTCTCCCTCTGACCCTCTTCCCTCTCTTGCTATCTGTCTCTCATTCTCTCTCTCTCAAATAAATAAATAATCTTAAAAAAAAAAAAAAAAAAGAGAGACTATTGAATCCCTGGAAGTGGATGACATATCAAAGGTAAGAGACAAGCCTCCAAGAAACTCCAACATTGAGTGATCAAGAGAAAGAGGAACCTCTGGAGACATACAAAGGAAACATCAAATTGTGGGATTATAGCACTCAAGGAGAGTGTGTTCTAAGGAGGAAGGAGTAGGTAGAGGCAGAAAATTGTCATACACAGACTTTCCAAAAAGAGCTGTGCATCCAGATATGATGGAAGCAATTGGGGAAATAATTTGACATCCGATGTTCCTGTATGAAAAGTGAGAAAAATTTTTGTTTTGTTTGTTTTTAATATCCCAAAGAATACTCTTCTTATAAGAAGGACGGCAGTTATGAAACAGTGGGTTGAACATATTATCCAGTTTGTTACAGTAGGGCATTTTCATACTCTCTCCCAGTGGGTGTAACTCGGGAAATTATCCATCACTGACCTACTGTACAACATTGTGCCTATAACGAACAGTATTGTATTATACACTTATAAATCTGTTAGGAGGCTAGATCTCATGTTGTAGTCATACCACAAGAAAATAAAAATAAAATAAAATAAAATAAAAATATTCTTTGATCACTGCAACTGTATTCTATAGGCCTTATTGTCCTAGGCCTTATATATAAATGTGACTAAAATTAAAAAAGTATTACAGAGTAGTATGAAACATAGAACAAGGCAAAATTCCTTGATGACATGGTCAAATTACTTTAAACATTGCTGAGTAAAGTGGAAAATGATTAATTTTTAGATGGATGGATTGGTTGATAAGTATCCTAAAAGGAGGTAAATTTTAAGTTCAATTTTAAAGGAAATGATGGATATTTTCTTATGTTTAAAAAATATTTTGAGCTAAAAACCTGTTACATAAAAATTAAATGTCTGAAAGATTAACTGTGTAACTACTAATGAATTCACTGATCAGTGAATTAAGTCACTAGACGTCCTAAATTAAAAATAAACTTCATGAGTCACAGTTTCAAGAAATTATGTGAGTTAAATTATAGGTATCCAAAATAATCTTGCTAATGTAAACAACTAAATTCATACCGTCAAGTATTTGTTCATCTTTCCATAGTTTCCCATATTAAAAAGCAAAACAAATCATCTTCAAATGTTTATTATTTTCATCCTTAACAACACCACCAAATACCCCTGCAAGTGAGGCTTTATTTAAAGTATTATATTCTTGGGGCGCCTGGGTGGCTCAGTTGGTTAAGCGACTGCCTT
>NW_027925560.1:0-226 GCF_054177405.1 Leptonychotes weddellii
TCTTTCAACTTTTCTGTAAATTCAAAATTCTTTATGAACAAGTCCTCCTCCGGGCACCTGGGTGGCTCAGTCAGTTAAGCGTCCAACTCTTGGTTTCGGCTCCGGTCATGACTTCAGGGTCGTGGGATTGAGCCCCCAGTGGGCTCTGCACTCAGCGGGGAGTCTGCTTGAGATTCTCTCTCTCTCTACCCCTCCCCCCAAAAAATAAATGAATCTTAAAAAAAAA
>NW_027925561.1:0-226 GCF_054177405.1 Leptonychotes weddellii
CACACCGCCGAGAGTGACCCCTGACGTCCACTGTGGACTTTGATTAACATGTGTCAGTATTGATAAACCAGACGTGGTCCATCCACACACCGGACCGTCACTCAGCCTGAACACGGAGGGACACGCTGACACCTGCCAGAGCGTGGATGGACCTGGGGGACGTGATGCTGAGTGAGATAGGCCAGACACAGAGGGACAAATACTGCAGGATTCCCCCCACATGAGG
>NW_027925562.1:0-226 GCF_054177405.1 Leptonychotes weddellii
AAGTGGTATCACATATATATACAACACATATAATGGAATATTACTCATCCATTAAAAAAGGATGAGATTTTGCTTTTTACAACAACATGGATGAACCCAGAGGATATAGTGCTAAGTGAAATGAGCCAGACAGAGACAAATACCATATGGTTTCACTCATATGTGGAATTTAAAAAATAAAACAAATGCACAAACAAGGAAAAAAAAAGGGAAAAAAACCAGATTC
>NW_027925563.1:0-226 GCF_054177405.1 Leptonychotes weddellii
AGGTAGTAAGTCCATGGGAGGTAAACAAAAATGAGTATTTGAATGGAGGTAGAACTAACCAACTCAAGATATAAAGGCAAAATGGGAGACAATTAACGAGGGGAAGGAGAGGCAAGAACCACCCATCAATAAATTCCAGGCATTCCCATCAGAAAGCATGGGAGAGGAGATTTCTCTTTTATATCGGAGGTCTTTGGACGCTTGTCACGAAAAAATAAATATGAGG
>NW_027925564.1:0-226 GCF_054177405.1 Leptonychotes weddellii
ATAAATAAAATCTTTAAAAAAAGAAAATGGTTAGAATTTATTAAAAAACAAAAAATCCATTTTTTTGTAATAGCCCTACACTTAAATAACAGAACTAGAACCTCTACTGGATCTCTCTGATTTTTGGAGTCTAAGCTTTACAGTAATCACCCAATCTTTCAAGTGAGTATTTAGAGTGAGTAATCTTTCCCTAAATTTTGGAGAGCAGGAAATGTGTTCTGTGCAT
>NW_027925565.1:0-226 GCF_054177405.1 Leptonychotes weddellii
AACATAAGAATAAAAAAAAAAAATTGAAAAAAAAAAAAAAAAAGAAAGTCAGTAAGTTTATATAAATGTCTGCAGAATAAATTTATACGTTTTTCTCACTTAGGGTTACTTTTGAACTGCCTTGGACATATCTACACATAAATTCACTGTCCTTGCAGAAAAACAGCACAATACAATTTTTGAATTTTTTTTTCCTGTTTAAGCTGTTAGAAGAATAAATGAGCCA
>NW_027925566.1:0-226 GCF_054177405.1 Leptonychotes weddellii
ATCCTCACAGTTTGGGGGCCTCTCTGGGGTACCAATCGTTGCACAGTTATAAGCATCATGTTTTGATGGAGAAACTCATTCAGATGACCTTTCAGACCAAAGTGATCCATCTCAGCTACAGATTTAGGTATCCTTGGCCTGTAGAACTGAGTTACACTTTGAGGCATATCAGAGACAGACTGAAACAGGAAAAAAAAAAATCTTTGAGATCTGTCTGAAAGTGGTA
>NW_027925567.1:0-226 GCF_054177405.1 Leptonychotes weddellii
ATGGATTCGTTCGTCAAGGACATCTTCGAGCGCATCGCCGACGAGGCCTCTCGCCTGGCCCGCTCCACCAAGCGCTCCACCATCACCTCCAGGGAGATCCAGACAGCCGTGCGCCTGCTGCTGCCCGGGGAGATGGGCAAGCACGCCGTGTCCGAGGCCAGCAAGGCCGTCATGGGCTCCGCCAATGGGCTGCTTCCGGGCCGCCTGACCACCTCGCAAACCAAAG
>NW_027925569.1:0-226 GCF_054177405.1 Leptonychotes weddellii
ATTATTTATATCTGGAGAACTTTGATAGAATCACAGACTCAGATCAACCTTTTTCCTGATTAGTTCTCTCCTTGGGGAGTTAAGCCAATGACTCTGGTCTCTACAGCTTGACCTGAACCCCACAGATCAGGCAGAATTTTCTCAGTTTCTTCAGAGCTGTGTGGTTCTTTCACAGCCCGGATTCTATTTTTTTTTTTTTAAGATTTTATTTATTTATTTGAGCGAG
>NW_027925570.1:0-1348 GCF_054177405.1 Leptonychotes weddellii
CGTGGTGATGGGTATTAAAGAGGGCATGTACTGAATGGAGCACTGGGTGTTATACACAAACAATGAATCATGGAACACTACATCAAAAACTAATGATGTAATGTATGGTGATTAACATAACATAATAAAATTAAAAAAAAATTACAAGGGGTGCCAAGGTGGCTCAGTAGGTTAACCGTCTGACTCCAGCTCAGGTCATGATCTCAGGGTCCTGGGATCCAGCGTAGGGCTCCTACTCAGCAGCGAGTCGGCTGGAGATTCTCTTCCTCTCCCTCTGCCCCTCCCCCTGCTCGTGCTCACTCGCTCTCTCTCTCAAAATAAATAAATAAATCTTAAAAACATCATAAGTAAGAGAAAACATATTTACAGTACAACTGATACTTGAACAACACACATTTGAACTGCATGTGTCCACTTTTCCACAAGCTTTTAAATTAAATATATTGAAAACTTTTTGGAGATTTGTAGCAATCTGGAAAAACTCACAGATGAACCACATAACCTAGGAATATCCAAAAATTTAAGAAGTTAGATATGTCACATATACATAAAATATATGTAGATACAAATCTCTTTTACCATTTACTACCATAAAATATACACAAATCTATTATAAAAAGTTAAAATTGATCAAAATTTAGACACACAAACGATTACAGACGATCCATGGCACACCATTTGCAGCCCAGAGAAAGGTAAACAAACATAAAGATGTAGGATTAAATCATAACTGCATAAAATTAAGTGTCATACTACTTATAAAAATTTCATAGCCACCTCCTATTGCTATTGCGCTGAGCTTAAGGGTTGCAAGTATCTCTTAACATGCCATGTGATGCTAATCATCTCCAAGTTAGCAGTTTGTCTCTCTAGTAAATCGCTCATCAGAGTAAAAAGGGATCTCTTGTGGTTCGTGTGAATTTTTCATCATGTTTACTGCAGTACTGTTCACCTCGAGTAACACCACGAAACCCATACAGAGTGCCACCAGTGAGGCTGAAAATGCTCCCAAGAAGCAGAGAACAGTCATGACGTTACAAGGAAACGCTGAATTGCTTGATTTATACCACAGATTGAGGTCTGTAGCTGTGGTGGCCTACCCTTTCAAGATAACTGAATCCGGTGCAAGGACCATTGGAATAAAAAAAAAAGAAAAGGAAATTCATGAGGCCATTCTTGCAGCTATGCCAGCAGGTGTAAAAACTTTGCACCTTTTACTGTTGAGTCTCAGATCTGTACCTCTGAGACAAATAATGCAAGATATGTTAAGAAAAAAAAAGAAGAAGAAGAAGGTAGCGGGAGGGGAGGAATGAAGCGGGGGAAATCGGAGGGGTGGACGAACCATGAG
>NW_027925571.1:0-226 GCF_054177405.1 Leptonychotes weddellii
AGAAATCAACATCCAGATGTCATCATCTCACTTAAATTCCCCCTGCTTTCTATTGTCCTTCCTATTAAGGACAATTCAACCCATCCCAGTTACAGTTGGTGTCCTTACAGGAGCCAACCTGGAGGTTCAGGAAAAAGCCTTTGGAACAGCCCAATGCCCATCTGTTTGAAACCCGGCTTGAGAGTCATTTCTGACTTTAAAAAATGAAAGACAGAAGTGAAAGTGC
>NW_027925572.1:0-226 GCF_054177405.1 Leptonychotes weddellii
TAGTTCTGCTGAGAAATCTGCTCATAGCCTAACAGGAGTTTCTCTGTAGGTTACAGGCTTTTTCCCCTGGCTGCTTTTAGGATTCTCTCTTTATCTTTGATTTTTAACAGTTTTATTATAATGTGTCTTAGAGAAGGTCTTTTTGCTTTAAGATCCTAGGGTGACCTGTTAGCTTCATGAACTTGGATGTCCAAATCTCGCCCCATCTTTGGGAAGTTCTTGACCA
>NW_027925573.1:0-226 GCF_054177405.1 Leptonychotes weddellii
AAATATTAACAGATAATCCCAAGAACAGCTTATCATGTTACACACAGGATTGTGGAGGAAACAACTTAGTTTTGACTTGTGTTTTAATTTTTTTATTTTTATTTAAAATTTTATTTATTTATTTGACAGAGAGAGAAAGAGCACAAGTAGGCAGAGGGAGAAGGAGAAGCAGGCTCCCCGCTGAGCACAGAGCCCAACGTGGGGCTCCATCCCAGGACCCTGGGAT
>NW_027925574.1:0-226 GCF_054177405.1 Leptonychotes weddellii
GCCTCAGCAACCAGATGGGGACACTGAGGCCCAGAGATATGGGGCCCGCTCCAGTCTACGATGGTAGAAGCCAGACTGGAAGAGCAACAGAAGGAGCAGACAGAAGACTCACCTTTATTGGGCACAACCCTATGGCAGGCCATCTGCAGGAGAGTTGATCTGGGTTAGCAAATTCAGGCCCGCAGGAGGCCAAAGCGCCGGGTGCTGTCAGAACATCTTCCAGAAA
>NW_027925575.1:0-226 GCF_054177405.1 Leptonychotes weddellii
ATCTGTGAAGAGAGAGAGTTTGACTTCTTGCCAGTTTGGATGGCTTTTAATTCCTTTTGTGTCTGATTGCTGAGGCTAGGACTTCTAGTACTGTGTTGAATAACAGTGGTGAGAGTGGACATCTCTGTCGTGTTCCTGACCTTAGCATAAAAGCTCTCAGTTTTTCCCCCTTGAGAATGATATCCTCTGTGGGCTTTTCATATATGGCTTTTATGATATTGAAGTA
>NW_027925576.1:0-226 GCF_054177405.1 Leptonychotes weddellii
AGCGCCTCCTTTGTAAGAATGAACATGCACCCAAGAACACAAACCTGATCACGTAACTGATACTGTCCATGTGCATTGGACTGTCTTCTAGGAGAAGTCAAGACCTAGAGAACCAAGTCCTATGACACTCCTTCAAAATGGATCATGTCATGTATCATAAAACTTTCTAGGGTCAGTGTGTTTATTGAAAAAGCTTAAGCGCTTTCTAAATGTGATTTGGTGGACC
>NW_027925577.1:0-226 GCF_054177405.1 Leptonychotes weddellii
CAGGCACCTCTAGTGTTTCTGTGACCTCAAGGGTCCTGAGACCACACTGTCCAGTGAGGGTTCCACCCCCTGCTTAGCCACTGGAGCGACGTCCCTCAACAGAGCCGACTTCTAAAAGTTCCGATTTTGTGCTCTGTGGTTCTATCACTTGCCAGAAGCGGCCAACGGAGGCCCCCTCCCCCTCCATCTATCCTCCCGAATCGCCTCGGATCCACTTCTCCGAATG
>NW_027925578.1:0-226 GCF_054177405.1 Leptonychotes weddellii
GAACAATGAATCATGGAACACTTCATCTAGAACTAATGATGTAATGTATGGGGATTAACATAAGAATAAAAAAAAAATTGTATGTAAAAAAAAAAAAAATATTGACCATGGTTAGTAATCAAAGTAATCTTATGAGATAATTTCTCATTTAATAATGAAATAAAAATAAAATGATATATACCTAAAATATATAAATATTAAAATTTTTATATGTATTATATATGTA
>NW_027925579.1:0-226 GCF_054177405.1 Leptonychotes weddellii
ATGGAACAGATGGTAAGTGAATACCTAATTCATAAAGATCTTTCTATGGGAGAAAGTCTTTTTTGATGTACTCTTGTTAAAAATAAAAATGACTAGTTCTCTTCTCTTTTATAAAATAATGTATATTAATTGGCAAGCCCAATAAGCAACCAAAGCAAAACAAAACAAAACAGATGAATCACAAAACACATTTAGATTGTACCCAAAATAAGACTTCATGTTTAAT
>NW_027925580.1:0-226 GCF_054177405.1 Leptonychotes weddellii
ACAGGATTTCCTTCCTTTTTTAGGGACGAATAACTTCCATGTATATATATATTCCTATACGTCACACCTTATTTCTCCACTCATCCATCGACCATTTAGGTGGTTTTCTTACCTCGTGAGTAATGCTGCCGTGAACACGCGTGTGCAGATTCCGCTCTGAGAGACCACAGCAGCTGAGCTATCCAATATGGCGGCCGTCGGTTACATGTGATTATTTAAATTAAAA
>NW_027925581.1:0-1348 GCF_054177405.1 Leptonychotes weddellii
CCAAAGAAATACAAACAATTACAAGAAAATATTATGAGCAACTATATGCCAGCAAATTAGATAATCTGGAAGAAATGGATGAATTCCTAGAGATGTGTAAATTACCAAAACTGAACCAGGAAGAAATAGAAAACCTAAACAGACCCATAACCACTAAGGAAATTGAAGCAGTCATCAAAAATCTCCCAACAAACAAGAGCCCAGGGCCAGATGGCTTCCCAGGGGAATTTACCAAACATTTAAAGAAGAATTAATACCTATTCTTCTGAAGCTGTTCCAAAAAATAGAAATGGAGAGAAAAGTTCCAAACTCATTTTACGAGGCCAGCATTACCTTGATCCCAAAACCAGACAAAGACCCCATCAAAAAGGAGAACTACAAACCAATCTCCCTGATGAACATGGATGCAAAAATTCTCACCAAAATGCTAGCCAATAGGATCCAACAGTACATTAAAAGGATTATTCACCACAACTAAGTGGGATTTATTCCTGGGCTTCAAGGTTGGTTCAACATCCACAGATCAATCAATGTGATACAATACATTAATAAAAGAAAGAACAAGAACCATATGATCCTCTCAATAGATGCAGAAAAAGCATTTGACAAAGTACAGCATCCTTTCTTGATCAAAAGTCTTCACAGTGTAGGGATAGAGGGTAAATACCTCAATATTATAAAAGGCATCTATGAAAAACCCACAGCGAATATACTCAATGGGGAAAAACTGAGAGCTTTTCCCCTAAGGTCAGAAACACAGCAGGGATGTCCACTATCACCACTGCTGTTCAACATAGTACTAGAAGTCCCAGCCTCAGCAATCAGACAACAAAAAGAAATAAAAGGCCTCCGAATTGACAAAGAAGAAGTCAAACTCTCACTGTTTGCAGATGATATGATACTTTATGTGGAAAACCCAGAAGACTACCACCCCAAAACTGCTAGAACTCATACAGGAATTCAGTAAAGTGGCAGGATATAAAATCAGTGCACAGAAATCAGTGGCATTTCTAAACACCAACAACAAGACAGAAGAAGGAGAAATTAAGGAGTCAATCCCATTTACAATTGCACCCAAAACCATAAGATACCTAGGAATAAATCTAACCAAAGAGGCAAAGGATCTGTACTCAGAAAACCATAGAGTACTCATGAAAGAAATTGAGGAAGACACAAAGAAATAGAAAAACGTTCCATACTCGTCGATTGGAAGAACAAATATTGTGAAAATGTCAATGCTACCTAGAGCAGTCTACACATTTAATGCAATCCCTATCAAAATACCATCAACTTTTTTCAAAGAAATGGAATAATCCTAAAATTTGTATGGAACCAGAAAAGACCCCGA
>NW_027925582.1:0-226 GCF_054177405.1 Leptonychotes weddellii
CCTGGGTGGCTCAGTTGGTTAAGCGACTGCCTTCGGCTCAGGTCATGATCCTGGAGTCCCGGGATTGAGTCCCACATCAGGCTCCCTGCTCAGCAGGGAGTCTGCTTCTCCCTCTGACCCTCCCCGCCTCATGCTCTCTCTCTCTTATTCTCTCTCTCTCTCTCAAATAAATAAATAAAATCTTTAAAAATATATATATATAAAAGGACTCCAGCATATGCCAAAA
>NW_027925583.1:0-226 GCF_054177405.1 Leptonychotes weddellii
AGAGAGAAAGGAAAGGAGAGGAGGGGCGCGGAGAAAGGTTCTGTGGCAATGTGTTTATCTGCTAGGTCAAAGTTAAACAGCTTTCTTTTTTGCAAGGCATTTCAGGGCATCTTAGTGCATATCATATTCTAATATGTATTACAGTTTCTAAAAGGAGGATGAAATATAGTTTAGGACATTTCCTAAACTTGTATGATCATGTAACATAACCTATCCCCCTCCACAG
>NW_027925584.1:0-226 GCF_054177405.1 Leptonychotes weddellii
GAGGATGAAATGCCCCAGAAATAGAGAAAAAAGTGAAGGATGAGAGCAGTACACTTTTATGATTAAAAGGAAGAAGACCCAAGAGGAAGAGAAGTTCCACAAGGGAGTGAATTAAAAGTGGCAGATGCTACTGAGATGGAAAGATGAGGACCGAGAAAAACAGCACTGGATTTGGCCGATGACTAAGAGGTACCTTGAGGGAGTGACGGGAGAAGCCAAGTTCAAA
>NW_027925585.1:0-226 GCF_054177405.1 Leptonychotes weddellii
TCTTTCAACTTTTCTGTAAATTCAAAATTCTTTATCAACAAGTCCTCCTCCGGGCACCTGGGTGGCTCAGTCAGTTAAGCGTCCAACTCTTGGTTTCGGCTCCGGTCATGACTTCAGGGTCGTGGGATTGAGCCCCCAGTGGGCTCTGCACTCAGCGGGGAGTCTGCTTGAGATTCTCTCTCTCTCTACCCCTCCCCCCAAAAAATAAATGAATCTTAAAAAAAAA
>NW_027925586.1:0-226 GCF_054177405.1 Leptonychotes weddellii
GTCTCCGTACGCAGGACGCACACAGGTCCCCGTAGTGAAGCCCTTCCCGCCACCGTTCCCCAGATGCGCGGTGCCAGTGGTATGTTGGGGGGTGGCGGGGCAGGCTTCTTGGAGGGGACACGGCATTGTGGGGTGTCCGTGGCACACCCCAGAGGAAACATCTTGTGCAAAGGTGCAGAAGGTTCCAAGAAGCCCAAGCGGTCCGGGGAGGATGCAGAACTGGGGA
>NW_027925587.1:0-226 GCF_054177405.1 Leptonychotes weddellii
ACATGTACCCATACTTCCCAAGGTGATCACTGCAATGTGATGGGAGTGTCAGAAATCAAGGAAAGGGAAGGTCATAAAGGAAACTGCTTCCATGCCATCTATCAAGCTCTACTGTCCCGCCCTCCAAGGAAATATGGGAGGGAAGAATCTGTTTCTGGCCATCTGGGTAGCGGAGAGCTGCCTGGCAGCATAAAAGGACAACGGGAATCTGTTTGCGGATAAGAAG
>NW_027925588.1:0-226 GCF_054177405.1 Leptonychotes weddellii
CAATCTCCTCCTCTACCAAGGATCTCCGAGCCCACCTGTAGCCTGCAGCTGTTCACCTAGAACCTTCTCTCTCTACTGTCACAACCCACATCGTCCACACCAGCAAAAGTCCCCCAGCCGCTCTCCTGGCTCCACCCTGGAACCAGATGGAGCTTTCTATGACACAACTGTGATTGTCCAACTCCTCTAGATCACCAGCAGAACAGGCAAAACAAAGCAAAAACTG
>NW_027925589.1:0-226 GCF_054177405.1 Leptonychotes weddellii
GATCCCAGGACCCTGGGATCATGACCTGAGTTGAAGGCAGACACTTAAAGATTGAGCCACCCAGGTGCCGCAGATGTGTTTTTATTCCCTCATCCTATTACTGTGGTTTATTACATTGATTGATTTTCTTTTTTTTTTTCCCTTTAAGATTTATTTATTTATTTTAGAGAGAGAAAGAGTGTGAGCAGGGGGAGGGACAGAAGGAGAGGAAGAGAAAGAATCCTCA
>NW_027925590.1:0-226 GCF_054177405.1 Leptonychotes weddellii
AGCCACAGCCACTCCCTCAGAGCCAGAGAGCCAGCACCCGGGCGCATTGCCCAGCACCCCCTCTCCTGCCAAGCGTGATCCCAGCCCTGCTGTGCTCACGCGCAGAGACCCCACTGTCCCGCCCTCCACAGGAGCTGCTGGGTCCTCACCATGTGTTGGCTTCCTCTCAAAAGCTCTTCTGCCAATGACTACGTATCAGCCAGGCCCGCAATACATGGTGAGGCAG
>NW_027925591.1:0-226 GCF_054177405.1 Leptonychotes weddellii
AAGTAAGAAACAAGCTCTAATCTGCTGTGCATCCAAATTTTATGGATATTTTAAACAGCCTTATTTTAAACCCTTATTTATCCATGGTTTGTGACCCAGAATGGAGGGCTGGAACACATGTATTTACTGTTTCACCTGCTCCCTCACTCCCATGGCTATCCTATCCAGAACCTGCTAGATTGGCTTTCATCTTCCACTTCCTGTCAGGTGGGGAGATAAAAACTTG
>NW_027925592.1:0-1348 GCF_054177405.1 Leptonychotes weddellii
ATAAAGGGCGTATCGGGCGTTTGCCAACTGGCCTTATTTTGCCAGTCTAAATCTTGGGTAATTTTATAAGAATAGGTCATAGTTTTTTGAGTTAGGGTCGGTTGGCTATCTTTGATTAAAGTACATAGATAATTAAGGGGCTTAAAACGCCAATAATTAGAGTAACAAATTTTATTGATAATGATGTCACAATTTGCAAATAAAATGCTTAATTTTTAGTGATGTCATTTTTACTTAGTATGGTCATGTTATAGTCAAATTCAGATTATACTTTTGTCATAACATCCCAAGTTACTTGAAACGAAATGCCGTGTAAATAGTAAAACCTATTATCCTGAATCATTTTTAAAAAGAAGTACTTATGAAGCCCCAATTCCTACCTTCAATTACAATTAGTTTAACAATAGCGTTAACCAGTTGCGATTCTAAAATAACGCCTGAAAATACTATAACAACGGATGAAAAGGCTCAGAGTACAAGCGTAGAAATGGTAGATACAGAAGTTGTTGACCACGCAATAGCAGATACTGGTGAAGATGTCATCAGTCCGTATGGCTACCGAGACTTAAGCTTTGGACAAACGATTACACCCGAATTATTAAAACAGTTAAAACTAGAGCGAGATGATGTTTTTGGCAACGATTGTTACTTCGTAACAGACCCAAAACTCACGCACCAAGACGCTAGCGGATTTGCATCTACTTCAGTAAATTATCAAATTATTGGAAATAAAGTTGCTTTGATTAACCTATGGGATCCAGAAATACCTTTTTACACGGGTGTTAAAGTAGGTGATTCGGTGCAGACCGTACTACAAAAACATGACTATGACCTAACTTACCATTTAAATGCTTACGATGATATTGAGTCTGGCGGTCAATACGAACTGGTTTATGACATTAACTTTAAGGTAGTAAATGAGATTGAACCCTTTACCGAAATTAAGCGTGCGGATGTCGAGGTAGATGACCTTTATGGGGAGTTACCCCTACAAATCGAATATCATTTTAAAAATGGCTCACCTATAGGAGCGCTTACTATTGCGCCAGATGAATGGACTAAGGACAACTTAGCTAAGCTTACAG
This sequence comes from Leptonychotes weddellii, assembly GCF_054177405.1. NCBI lineage: Eukaryota > Metazoa > Chordata > Mammalia > Carnivora > Phocidae > Leptonychotes > Leptonychotes weddellii. Next base: position 1,086 of record NW_027925592.1, read on the forward strand.
GCGAGCTTGAAAGTATAGAAATCGGTACGCTGTATGCTATTTATTTGATAGAAAGATGTGCCTAATCACTAAATCACTAACTGTATATCATTAAAATAAATCAAAACTGAAAAGTTTACAATTGTGTAGCTGAAGATGATATCCATCAATAAGACTGTTAAAATAGTGCATTATAAAACCAAAGTAATTCCTATACATTTAGAATCAACAATAATAGTATAATTAACACATTCAAATTTTTTAACCCTGAACCACACTGACTA
>NW_027925593.1:0-226 GCF_054177405.1 Leptonychotes weddellii
TCCCTTTCTCCCGGAAACTTTAGAGAAGTCAAGATATATAGGATACCCCCAAGGTCTTTAAGACCCTGTCTCAGACATATAGCAGGAAGGGAAAAATGAAGGGAGGGAAACCGGAGGGGGAGACAAACCATGAGAGATTATGGACTCTGAGAAACAAACTGAGGGTTCTAGAGGGGAGGGGGGTGGGGGGAATGGGTTAGCCTGGTGATGGGTATTAAAGAGGGCA
>NW_027925594.1:0-226 GCF_054177405.1 Leptonychotes weddellii
CGCCCCCGTTTATAAAACAAGGTAGATTTTAGATGATCTCTAAAGATATTTTGGCTTTTATTTTTATGATATTATAATTTATGTTAAATAGGGAATAGAAATACCAAAATATCATAATTATACGAGAAACGGGGTTTTCCTTAGAAAACACAGTCTATCATAAGTAGAAAAGAGTTCTGCAGATTCTGGAAAACACTTTCTGTGCTTTGTACAAAAACTGCTAAAC
>NW_027925595.1:0-226 GCF_054177405.1 Leptonychotes weddellii
GCGCCTGGGTGGCTCAGTTGGTTAAGTGACTGCCTTCGGCTCAGGTCATGATCCTGGAGTCCCGGGATCGAGTCCCGCATCGGGCTCCCTGCTTGGCAGGGAGCCTGCTTCTCCCTCTGACCCTCCCCCCTCTCATGTGCTCTCTGTCTCTCTCATTCTCTCTGTCTCAAATAAATAAATAAAATCTTTAAAAAAAAAATCAAATAAATGCCAAACATAAGAAAAC
>NW_027925596.1:0-226 GCF_054177405.1 Leptonychotes weddellii
AATAATAAAAAAAGAAGAAAAATAGCAAAAAAAAAAAAAAAAGAAAAGAAGCACTTCTGAGAAAGCTCCAAGGATTTGAGCTTGAAAAAATGAGAAACATTTAAATGTCCGATCTATTTCTTTGACCCATCCAAGATATTATAGTTGATTCTCATTATTCATGGTAGTTATATTCTATAAAATTGCTGCAAATACTGAATTAGTAAACATTGTCCATAAGGGAAAA
>NW_027925597.1:0-226 GCF_054177405.1 Leptonychotes weddellii
CTCGCTCCTGAGCACACTCCCTCATCTGCGGCCTTAGGAATGCAGACTCCTGGAGCCCCTTCTGAGTCTTATCTGGCAGGTTGAGGGCAGCCCTGCGTTCCCGTGTTTGAGCGTCCCAGCAGGTGGCTCCCCCAGAGGGAGTCTGAGGATGTCACCTCCACCCCCCACGTCTGTTACGGAAGATGCCCAGGACTGGGGCTGTGACACTGGTCTCGGGTCAGACACC
>NW_027925598.1:0-226 GCF_054177405.1 Leptonychotes weddellii
CAAAGACCTGCACTATTTGAAGAAGCTTTTTTGTGATTCCTTTTGTAAACACAAATTTAGGTTTTTGTGTTTACAAAACCTGAGCGCATCGATTTGGCATTCCTCAATTGAGATTTTGCTACCCTGCATTTCCTGAAGGGTTCTCCCCTACGTGCTGGTGCTGGGGGGAGAGGTGCAAAGACCAGGAAATGACAGGAGCTAAACTGTAGGCCTGACCTCTGCCCGA
>NW_027925599.1:0-226 GCF_054177405.1 Leptonychotes weddellii
GAACAATGTGTTCTCCGCTGCTTTTCATTGGAATGTTCTGTAAATGTCTGTTAAGTCCATTTGATCTAACATGGTATTTAAGGCTGATGTTTCCTTTTTGATTTTCTGTCTGGATGATGTGTCCATTGACATAAATAGAGTATTAAAGCTCCCTACTATTACAGCTTTGTAATAGAGCTGGAAGTCCGGAATTGTGATGTCGCCAGCTTTGCTTTTCTTATCAACA
>NW_027925600.1:0-226 GCF_054177405.1 Leptonychotes weddellii
CCTCCTGCTCCTCCTGCCCCTCCTGCCCCTCCTGCTCCTCCTGCCCCTCCTGCTCCTCCTGCCCCTTTTGCTCCTCCTGCCTCTCCTGCTCCTGCTCCTCCTGCTCCTCCTCCTCCTCCTGCTGCTCCTGCTGCTCCTGCTCCTCCTGCTCCTCCTGCCCCTCCTGCCTCTCCTCCTCATCCTGCTCTTCCTGCTCCTCCTCCTCCTGCTCGTCCTGCTCTGCTCC
>NW_027925601.1:0-226 GCF_054177405.1 Leptonychotes weddellii
GACTCTGTTGTCCTAGGCTCTCCAGTCCTTCTCTCAGATGAGGATTTTCGCCTGTCACGGATGGGAGACACCTGTCTTTGTCCTCCACGGATGGCTGGGAAATGTCATTGCTTCTGAAGGTTTGGGTAGACTGACCCAATTCCTCCTGAAGCTCTGGACTTCCTGTAAGTTCTTCAATATACATCTCTTTCTCTTTAACGAGTTGTGTCAATTGCTTCTGCTCCTC
>NW_027925602.1:0-226 GCF_054177405.1 Leptonychotes weddellii
AAATCTGGCTGTCATTCAAACCTCCCGGAGAGGCTCCATCTACCGAGTGAGACCTTCCTGCAGCAGGGGTCAGAAACCGGCATTGGCGACAAGCTCCCAGGTGATTCCGATGCACACAAGCTGAGCCAGATCTGCTGCCTGGGGTCTCAGAATCCCTGGACTGATAACTAGTGAGGTCACAGCCACTCTGCTGTCTTCCGTTTGTACAAGCCATGCTCACACAGGA
>NW_027925603.1:0-1348 GCF_054177405.1 Leptonychotes weddellii
AAAAAAAAAACAGAATATGTTCAAATATGATCAGGCTGGTGCATAGATCAGTGCCACACACTAGATTTTGGGCATATTTTCATCTGTTAGCAGAAACTGCCTCCCAAAATTTTAAAGAGAGAAAAACTTATATATGTACAAAAATAAGGGTAAATATGATGAAGGGATGGAATATGACTATAACAATGAAAATTATAAAAGATTTTATAAAAGGAATCGATAAGATAAGAAGTTGGTTGAAAAAAGAAAGAAGAGGAATTTAACAAAAAACGGGGGGAGAGAATGTGATCAGGCAGGTGGCTAAAAGGAAGCCATACACTAGAGATTTAGGGTTTCTTTTGGTCTGTTAGAAGAAACTGTATCCCAAAATTTTAGAGAGAACAACTTATACATATATACCAAAAATAAGGTTAACTACTATGAAGGGATAGTATATGACTTTAAAAATGAAAAATAAAAAAGATTTTTAAAAAGGGGATTGATAAGATGTTGGTTGAAAAAGGGAAAAAGAAAAATTCAAAAAAAAAGAAAAAGAAAAAAAAATTTAAAAAATTAACTTTGAAAGTCTAAAGAATCAGGGGGAAAGAAAGCCATGAATTCTATGTGCTGTATTCCCCTAGCGCTGGAGTTCTGCCGTTCTCATTGATCAGTAAACTTGGTCTTCACTGGCTGTTCTTGCTGATCTTCTTGGGGAGGGGCCTGTTGCTGTGGTTCCCAAATGTCTTTGCCGGAGGCGGAATTGCCACACCCTTGCCGGGGGCCAGGCTAAGTAATCTGCTCAAGTTTGCTCTCAATAGCTTTTGTTCCCTGCAAGCTTTCCGTACAGTTTTGGAGGATGAGAGTGAAAATAGCGGCCTCCCAATCTCCACCCCGGAGGAGCCAAGAACTCGGGGCCCCACTCCTCAGTGCGCCCCCAGAGAAAAGCAGTCAATCACTGTCTTCCCGGTCTCTGGCCGCACTCCAAGCTCACCTGGCCTGTGACTGAGCATTTCTATCTCTGGCACACGACCCCGTTTGTGGAGTCTCCAAACCTGGCAGATTCCTACGGTGTACTCCCGCGCCACTCCTCCCCAGGGAGGAAGGGGAGTCTCCCCGGATCTGCCACTTGTTGGGTCCTTGCTGGAAGAGCAGTGGCCTGACTGTGCCGCGGATCACAGTTTATGGCAACCCCGAGCTGAGAGCCCACTCCTCGGCTCCGTCTCTGCAGCCGGCTTCCCCGCTCTGATACCTGGGAGGTCTGCCACACTCAGACACCTCCGGTCTTTCTGTGACCCCGAGGGTCCTGAGACCACACTGTCCCAGTGAGTGTTCCACCCCCCACTTTGCCACTGGAACGACGTCCCTCAGC
>NW_027925604.1:0-226 GCF_054177405.1 Leptonychotes weddellii
GCACGCATGCATTCTCATGGGTGTGATTGAAGAGGGGGTAGGGACAGAGGGAGAGGGGCAGAGAGTATCTCAAGCAGATACCCCACTGAGCATGGAACCCAACACAGGGCTCAATCTCACGACCCTGAGATCATGACCTGAGCCAAAATCAAGAGTCAGATATTTAACCAACTGAGCCACCTCGATGCCCCCCCAAAAAGTGTCTTAAAGCGAGTTTCGAAGGCTA
>NW_027925605.1:0-226 GCF_054177405.1 Leptonychotes weddellii
ACATCTTTGAACTGCCAGTACATTCTCTGTAATTCATCTCCTCCATTGCCCCAATTTTGAGATTCCAGTGACTACTCCATGTTCTTTGAGGTATTTTTTTTTTTTAAAGATTTTATTTATTTATTTGAGACAGAGAGAATGAGAGACAGAGAGCATGAGAGGGAGGAGGGTCAGAGGGAGAAGCAGACTCCCTGCCGAGTAGGGAGCCCGATGCGGGACTCGATCC
>NW_027925606.1:0-226 GCF_054177405.1 Leptonychotes weddellii
AAGAAGTGCATTTTACTTCACCTCTCATCAGAGAACAGAGCTGGACAGTAGCTAAAGCGGCCAAATAGATTTTAACCAGGAGCTACGGTGAGAGGGGAAAAGAGAGCTTGGGCCAGAAGTGGGTTCATTCTGGAAGCAGCATGGACAGGCGGGCATTTCTATCCACAGGTGGGGTGGGGGCCGGCGGACGGAGGGTTGCCGAGAGGAAAGAGGGGGGCAGTGGTGG
>NW_027925608.1:0-226 GCF_054177405.1 Leptonychotes weddellii
GCCGGGAGTCTATTTGTCTCCCTCTCTCTCTGCCCCTCCCCCTACTTGTGCTTTCTCTCAAATAAATAAATAAAATCTTTTTTAAAAAAATACTTCATTGTGAAGAATTTTAGCAACACATTTAAATTGTTAATTTTTTTGTAAAATTTGTTAGTTTAAAATGTAGTTTTTGAATGGCTTATTTATTTGGTTTTTAGACATATTTTATTTGGATATATTTCATATA
>NW_027925609.1:0-226 GCF_054177405.1 Leptonychotes weddellii
GAAGTAGACAGTGGAAAGAAGAAATCACGTTTAAAAAAAAAACATCATTGTAACAAATCAGCCACCAGTTATCAGTAGATGCTAACTACGGTCTTTGGGTGAAATAATGTTGGGGCACAAGATATGGACTGTGGCAACCACAGTGAACTTAACACAACTTGCTCTTTGTGAAACTAGACTGTTTCCACGTGGCTCATGATGCAGGATCAAAGTGAAGGGCATAATA
>NW_027925610.1:0-226 GCF_054177405.1 Leptonychotes weddellii
CTGTCTTTCATTCTCTCTCTCACAAATAAATAAATAAAATCTTTAAAAAATAATAATAATAAATAAATAAATAGTTCTGTGACATAAGTAGGAAAAGGCACTCATTTTTGGAGACTTACTTGTACCATATACTTTGCAAATTGTTTTGCGATATACTGTCTCATTTAGTTCTCTGACTCTTCTACTTTAAAAAAAAAAAGATTTCTTTATTTTGAGAGAGAGAGGA
>NW_027925611.1:0-226 GCF_054177405.1 Leptonychotes weddellii
AAAGATGGAGTTCCTTCTTATTCTAAGTATATATGAGTTAGCCCTCAACTCTGGCAGGAAATGGGCTGAGTCTTTACAGTGAGAGCTGGATTCGATCATCTTAGGGGCTTGCAGCCTCTGGAAAAATACAGGAGATTCCATTTCCTCAGGGTTGAATTGACACTCATGGTAGGTTGTTCAGTACTGCTCTTTCTAATGGGAGAACTCATCCCATTCCAGGTACTTG
>NW_027925612.1:0-226 GCF_054177405.1 Leptonychotes weddellii
AAAAGAGATTCAAAGAATTACTAATAGAGAAAATGCTCCCTCAGAAACCACTAAGCTGGGTGCCTGGGTGGCTCAGATGGTTGAGCATCTGCCTTCAGCTCAGGTCATGATCCCAGGGTTCTGGGATCAAGTCCCGCATCGGGCTCCCTGCTCAGCGGGGAGCCTGCCTCTCTCTCTCTCTCTCTGTCTCTTATGAATAAATAAATAAAATCTTTAAAAAAAAAAA
>NW_027925613.1:0-226 GCF_054177405.1 Leptonychotes weddellii
AGGGTCCATTTCTGGGTTCTCTATCCTGTTGCATTGATCTGTGTGTCTGTTTTTGTGCCAGTACCTTACTGCCTTAATGATTACAGCTTTGTGATACAGCTTGAAGTTCGGAATTGTGATGCCCCAGCTTTGGTATTCTTTTTCAACATTCCTCTGGCTATTTGGGATCTTTTCTGGTTCCATACAAATTTTAGGATTGTTTGTTCCAGCTCTGTGAAAAATGTCA
>NW_027925614.1:0-1348 GCF_054177405.1 Leptonychotes weddellii
TGGCAGAAGTTAAAAATGCTATCAATGAGATCCAATCCAATCTAGATAATCTAACAGCTAGGGTAAATGAGGCAGAAGAACGAATAAGCGACCTGGAAGACAATATAATAGATAAAAAGGGAAAAGAGGAGGCCAGGGAAAAACAACTGAGAATCCATGAAAATAGAATCAGAGAAATAAGTGACACCATGAGGCATTCCAATGTCAGAATAATTGGAATCCCGGAGGGAGTGGAGAGAGAGAGGACTAGAAGATGTATTTGAGCAAATCGTAGCTGAGAACTTCCCTAACCTGGGGAATGAAACAAACATTCACATCCTAGAGGCAGAGAGGACCCCTTCCAAGATCAAGGAAAACAGGCCAACACCCCGGCATGTAATAGTAAAACCTGCAAATCTTAAAACCAAGGAAACCATCTTAAGGGCAGTTAGGGGGAAGAGATTCCTTATTTACAGAGGGAGGAACATCAGAATAACATCAGGCCTATCACAGAGACCTGGAAAGCCAGAAAGGCCTGGCAAGACATATTCAGGGTACTAAATGAGAAGAACATACAGTCAAGAATACTTTATCCTGCAAGGCTGTCATTTAGAATGGATGGAGAGATGCAGATCTTCCACAACCGGCAGAAACTGAAAGAATATGTGACCACTAAGCTGGCCATGCAAGAAATGTTAAGGGGGGTTCTATAAAAGGAGAAAGACCGCAAGAGTGATATACAACAGAAATTTACAGGAACAATGTATAAAAACAATGTCTTCACAGGCAACATGATGACAATTAATTCATATCTTTTAATAATTTTATAATTTCAAATTAATTAAATTTTAATTTAAATTAATTTAATTTAATTTAATTTAAAATAATTTAATAATTTTATAATTTTAATAATCACTTTCAACGTGAATGGCCTAAACGCTCCCATAAAAACGGCACAGGGTTGCAGATTGGATAAAAAGACAGGACCCATCCATATGCTGCCTAAAGAGAATCATTTTGAACCTAAAGATACATCCAGACTGAAAGTGAAGGGATGGAGATCCATCTTCCATGCCAGCGGACCTCAAAAGAAAGCTGGGGTAGCAATTCTTATATCAGACAAATTAGATTTTAAACTAAAGTCTGTAATTAGAGACACAGAAGGACACTATATCATTCTTAAAGGGTCTATCCAATAAGAAGATCTAACAATTGTAAATATCTTTGCCCCCAACATGGGAACAGCCATCTACATAAGCCAACTGTTAACCAAAATAAAGAGTCATATTGATAACAATACGTTAATTGTAGGAGACCTCAACACTCCACTCTCAGCAATGGACAGATCATCTAAGCAGAAAATCAACAA
>NW_027925615.1:0-226 GCF_054177405.1 Leptonychotes weddellii
AAAAGGTAAATTACAAAGGCCTGATGGAAACTAAAAACATGAAAAAAGTAGTAATTACAAACTCCATGAAAAAGAGACTTTGTCCAAAAAGAAAAACAAAATTAAGTAGAGTGCCCTAACTATCTGAAGAATAACAATATTTAACCACTCATAATGACAGCAGCAAATGTTAATTTAATGTTAATGTGGAATGGGGCGCATGGGTGGCTCATTTGGTTAAGTGTTG
>NW_027925616.1:0-226 GCF_054177405.1 Leptonychotes weddellii
GTAAGTTGTCCACTGGTGTAGCCGAAAATAGATATTAGGGAAACTTCCCAGCCGAATGTTTCTCAGTATTCTGCTATCCAGAGTTACTCAGTAGGGAAAGGGTTACCAGGTCACTCCTGTTGGACGTCCCTCTTGGGTAGTAACAACAACACAAATAATTAACTTGTATTGAGCATATACTGGATGCTTATCCTAAGTTTCCTATAAATATCAGATCATCTAACAC
>NW_027925617.1:0-226 GCF_054177405.1 Leptonychotes weddellii
AGAGGATGAAATGCCCCAGAAATAGAGAAAAAGTGAAGGATGAGAGCAGTACACTTTTATGATTAAAAGGAAGAAGACCCAAGAGGAAGAGAAGTTCCACAAGGGAGTGAATTAAAAGTGGCAGATGCTACTGAGATGGAAAGATGAGGACCGAGAAAAACAGCACTGGATTTGGCCGATGACTAAGAGGTACCTTGAGTGAGTGACGGGAGAAGCCAAGTTCAAA
>NW_027925618.1:0-226 GCF_054177405.1 Leptonychotes weddellii
CATGAAGAGGTCCTCCTGCCCCACCCAGAAGTCATGACCACTCTGCTACGGACTTGCCCCCCATGTCCTCTCACCACTGCACCCAGTTCTCCATGCTGGCATTCCCCACCCCACCATCTCAGTAGGTCAGTCTTGGGGGCCCCCTCTTCCTCCAGGAACCCCTTTCTAAGAACATCAGAGAACTACCCACGTGCATTTGCCTCTGTTACACAGTAAGCTCCTTTAA
>NW_027925619.1:0-226 GCF_054177405.1 Leptonychotes weddellii
GCACTCCCCAGGAACACACAAGGCTGGTCGAGGGGTGAGGGAAGGGCGTCTGTTCATAGGTGCGATGAGGCGTATGCGCATTTTGATGTTATCATCTGGCTCATTGTTCTTACTACTTGAGCTCTTACCGGTCTCTCCGGTCCGATTCCCCGAAGCCTTTCCCAAGCTCTGCTGCTAATTCTTTTTTTTTTTTTTTTTTAATTCTTATGTTAATCCCCATACATTA
>NW_027925620.1:0-226 GCF_054177405.1 Leptonychotes weddellii
AGAGAAGGTGCAAAAACAAGTTTACAATTTCATTTAGTTTTGTTCATAAATCAGATCCCATCCTTTTATTATACACACAACAAATACATTTTAAGTATATTCTTGAATATTATTAAGAATTATGTCTGTCTTTTTCTTATGATGTTTTTTAGGTTTTTAGATTTTTTAAAGATTTTATTTATTTATTTCAGACAGAGAGCATGATTGGAGGGTGGGGAGGGAGAAG
>NW_027925621.1:0-226 GCF_054177405.1 Leptonychotes weddellii
CTTGATCAACCAGGCAACTGTAGAGTTGACCTGTAGGAAGCAGCTCCTTCAGCTTGCCCCACCTTTGCCTTTAATTGTTGTTTTTGCTGTTACCGAGGACGTGAGGAAAACAAAGGCATCTTTGAAGAGAATAATTATTTGAAGCTTATAAATTATTTTCACTTGAAGGGTTATAAAATTTACTAGTGTTCTCTAGTCAAGTGAACATCCCGTAGATCTTGGTAAC
>NW_027925622.1:0-226 GCF_054177405.1 Leptonychotes weddellii
ACTGAAGACCCTCCTGCTCAGCCAGCTTGAAGGAGGCCCAGGAGCCTCCACGATGGCCCCACGGACCCCACTGCCTGGGGACAGGGGATGAACCGCCGCCCCAGACACACACACGGGACTGAACCGCCGCCCCAGAAAGCCGCTCCAGACGGCAGGTGTAAGACGCTCTCTGAGGCCAGCATTTCCATCAACAAAATGCCAACTCTGGTCATCTGTAGGTTACCAG
>NW_027925623.1:0-226 GCF_054177405.1 Leptonychotes weddellii
GTGTGTGTGTGTGTGTGTGAGAGAGAAAGAGAGAGAGAGAGATTAGGGTTTTAATTAAATTTCTCTAAAAAAAAAAAAAGGTTCCTTCAAGGAAGATTCTATTCTTTGATCTATGACATAACTGAGGCCCAGAGAGCTTGGGTAACTTGCTCAAGGCTTCTGGGCTATTAATGTCACAACTTGGGGCAAACCCTACATCCCTTGATTCTTTGTTCAGTGTATTTCA
>NW_027925624.1:0-226 GCF_054177405.1 Leptonychotes weddellii
AACCAGGACAAGTCAGTGAGATAAGACTGCAGGCTCTTACCTTGTCCAGGATGCTGTGCCACACGTCATGTCATGTTCCTTGGTTCTCACCAGAACCTGAGGAGGGTGGCGCTTTACCCATTTTGCAGACGAGGCCATTCAAGAGTGGACCCTGCTCAGACAGCAGCCTTCTGAGCCAGGGGGAAATGCAGGTTGCCTCTGCTCAAATGCAGTGTGCTTTTCACTA
>NW_027925625.1:0-1348 GCF_054177405.1 Leptonychotes weddellii
ATATTTGTATTGTATACTCAATTTTACTGAACAGATTATCTCCATTTTTGTCATAATATAGTAGCTGAGAATTGGAAAGAAAGAAGAGAGTCTAAGAAAACAACACAGCAGCTCAAATATACCAAGCCTGAATGCCAACCTGATTCTTCACAGTAGGGAGTAGAAACCTACTATGTGACTGACCAGGTAAGATTTCTCTGTTAATTGATTAGGGATTGTGGAATGGAGAAACATCTTATTTTTTTCTTAACTATTTAAAGCTATTAAAAGTTATCCAAAAAATCCTATCTAAAGCTATTGAGATATTATATATCTCTAGAGCCAATACTACTTTGGGAGGTGGGAGTAGACACATGGAGCTTCCAGATAGTAATCAAATTAAATATGTACAGAACCCTATGCCATCCCATATGAATAACTCTGACACATCTTAGTAAGCTTTCTCAAATAGGATGACATCTGTTCATCTTCTCTTTTACGTAGTAAAGTAACTAATATGTCTAACTCTCTTATAGTTCATTAAGACTATATATGTGCCAAATATCAGCAGCCTCAAAATGCAAGCTACATAGCTTCAGAGATTTCAGCAAAGACAAAGGCTTTAGCAGGTGCAAGAGGATTTTAGGGCTCCAGCTGTTGTACCTTGAACTTAAAATAACCACAGCAAATGTGAGCAGGTGGCAGCAGACTTGGGCAGATCTATAGACGTCTTAGCAAACAGGTTGCCCTGAGGCAAAGATGTAATTATATATATGAGACTCGTTTCATTTAGAGACCTTTGAGACATTATGAGATAGAACTCTGTTTGCTGAATTTAACTGTAAGGAGTTGATCCATTGGCATTAGAAGGGTCTTCCGGAGGATCACTGAGGATATAGCACCTCTAAGTCAGCTATCTCAAATTCTATTTGTGAACAGGGAATAGCAGAAGACCTGACTAAACTTGGATGCCCACATCTTGAACACATGCTCAAGAAGTACCTGGTACCACAAGGACTGTATCTAGCTCTGGAGGGATTAATGATATATGAGGAAAGACCCTTTCAAGGGAGGCAGGTTTCTCAGGCTGAATTCTACAACAGTGAGTGGAAACACTGCAGCACATGACCTAGGAATTAAAGCCTTCTCATGGAAGAAGGGAGACTTTTTGTTTTTCTTGTAATGTTTAGAGTCTACACACAAGTCATTGTTGATGGGGTAGCGGAGTATAATTGAAAATAAAGGACAGGAAACAAAAGACACTTGAATATAAGTGCATTTCCACAAATTTCTCAACTTTGTGAGAAGTAAGCAACATCCCAAATGTCTCAATTTTTACTCTAAGAGAGTGGATTTGTGGATTGTTTTA
>NW_027925626.1:0-226 GCF_054177405.1 Leptonychotes weddellii
AAAAAAAAAAAAAGATTTTATTTATTTGAGAAAGAGGAGGAGAACACGAGCAGGGAGACAGGGAGGGGCAGCGGGAGGAGCAGTGAGAGAGGCAGAGGGACAAGCAGACTCCTTACTGAGCACGAAGCCCAATGTGGGGCTCAATCCCAAGACCCTGAGATTGTGACCTAAGCAGAAGTCCGACACTTAACCAACTGAGCCACCCAAGCGCTCCCACAGTGATCTT
>NW_027925627.1:0-226 GCF_054177405.1 Leptonychotes weddellii
CAATTATGAGGATCCGTTCCAGCGAAAGGCAGTGCAAAGCCTTCTCCACCTGTGGCTCTCACCTGACCACTGTCACTATGTTCTGTGGGTCCCTATTCTGCATGTATCTGAGACCAACAAATGAGCAGTCTGTTGAACAAGGAAAAATTGTGGCCGTGGTTTGTATCTTTGTGAATGCCATGTTGAATCCATTTATCTAGAGCCTGAGGAACAAAGATGTGAAACA
>NW_027925628.1:0-226 GCF_054177405.1 Leptonychotes weddellii
GTTTATTTTTATAGCTAGCATATATGTTTCTAAGTTAAAGGCCTCTGTTTTCTACTGCTTTGCCCATTTTGTGTGATCTGGGACCTCTGTGGGTTGTGTATAGAAAACTGGTAGACTCGGGGTGAGTAAAATAAATCTAATCAATGTTCATTTGCAAAAGAAAACATGAATGAGTACTGAGAATATTTAAGGAAAAGAAAAAGACAAAAACTTTTTTCATGGCAGA
>NW_027925629.1:0-226 GCF_054177405.1 Leptonychotes weddellii
TAACACACAAGCAAGGGTTCTCATCCAAAGTGATCAGACCACTGAGGCTGGAAAAACAGGGCAAAGGTGAGAAACCTGGTGTTTTCAGTAGCTACAGATAACAACTCTTTGGAGTAGTCTGATTAACATGGTGGGGTCTCCAGTTTAAAGGACAATATATATACTGCCTAAGGCATTTAAATCAAAATTAAAAAAAATAACTGTGCCCCCAATAATTCTGAAGGTA
>NW_027925630.1:0-226 GCF_054177405.1 Leptonychotes weddellii
AAAAGAAAATGATTATTAAGCAAATGATAATCTATTTTTTAAGAATTCAATGTTAGATAATCACTACACTTGATTTCAAATGCATTAGAATTAAATATCTAACAAATGAAATGATAAACAAGCTAGAAGAAATTATGTGAATATGTAAATAATCTTAAGAAAGTGGAAGTAATTTCTTATCATAAAAGAAATGGAAAAACCATGAAGGAAAATATGTGTGAATTTA
>NW_027925631.1:0-226 GCF_054177405.1 Leptonychotes weddellii
AACAGATACACCCGTAAACAAGTTGGACGGGGTCCCTGCCCCTGTGGGTCCCATATCCTGGTGAGAGAGACTGAAGCACACAGACAAGCGAACCAGCTACTCTCTGTCATTCTTTGGTGAAGCGTGGAGAACATCGGGGAAGAAAACTTCTGGAAAAACGCAGAACTCAAATGCTAACTCCAGGAGAAACCCTTCAGTGGGGTCCTGGCTCTGTGTGGGCAGAATG
>NW_027925632.1:0-226 GCF_054177405.1 Leptonychotes weddellii
ATTAAGAATTCCTCATATCAATGAGAGCATATGATACATGTCTTTCTCTGTTTGACTTATTTCACTCAACATAATACCCTCCAGTTCCATCCACGTCGTTGCAAATGGCAAGATCTCATTCCTTTTGATGGCTGCATAATATTCCATTGTATACAAAGATGCATTTTTTTAAAAACAGAGAGGCAATCTAAAGCATGTAAGAAACACCAGATCCTCTTCAATGAAT
>NW_027925633.1:0-226 GCF_054177405.1 Leptonychotes weddellii
GGAAAGAATTATGTGAGTGTATTATGGATGCTACTGAAAATAATAATAATAATAAAAAATTAATGAAGCCCAAAGGAAGACAGCAAGATAGAAAGGACAGGACAAAAGAGCTACAAGACAGATATTCAACAATTAATAAAATGGCAATAGGAAGAACTTCTCTCTTTACTTTAAAGTAAATACATTAAAATCCCCAGTCGAAACCCATAGAGTGGTTGAAAGGACA
>NW_027925634.1:0-226 GCF_054177405.1 Leptonychotes weddellii
ATTGGGGCATTTAGCCCATTTACATTTAGGGTAACTATTGAAAGATAGGAATTTAGTGCTATTGTATTGCCTGTAAGGTGACTGTTACTGTATATTGTCTGTGTTCCTTTCTGGTCTATGTTGCTTTTAGGCTCTCTCTTTGCTTAGAGGAAGGGCTGTGTTTTTTTAAATAGGTGTCATTCTGGGTTAGGGTGTTACAGTTTTATCTTTGTTGAGTTGATAGGCC
>NW_027925635.1:0-226 GCF_054177405.1 Leptonychotes weddellii
TTAACATAACATAATAAAATAAAATTAAAAAAAAGAAAAAATTAATCTAATTCATAGCAGTTAATATTTCATAAATATATATTAAATTATAATATTCATTAATTTAATATCAATTTATTTCATTGACATTGAGTTTTTAAAGAGGCTGAATTTTTTTATTTAGCTTGGAATTGGTTGTATAGATATGTATATCTCTTTTTAGGCCCATTGAAAAATATCATTAAAA
>NW_027925636.1:0-12709 GCF_054177405.1 Leptonychotes weddellii
AAAAAAAAATAAAAAAATAAAAAAAAGGGTGAACATAAGATGGGTATGGAAAGAGATAACAAGGACAGACCTTCAAATCACCCCACTGTGCAGTGAGGGGAGAGCATCTGTGAAGTTCCCCAATTTGTGCATCTCATGCTTTTCTTTCATGGACTGGTATGGTTGGGACCCTGCCTTTCACCTTGAGTCCAGCAACCTTGGGGCTCAGACACCTTCAGGGTCTGGGACTAGGTGGGTCTCAGTGGGGGGTTCCCAGACCAAGAACCTCAATAGCACCTGGGAACCTGTTGGAAATGAAACTTTTCAGGCTTCACCGCAAATCCACTAAATCAGTAACTCGGCAGGGGAATGGGGAGTGGTGACCAGCAATCTGTCCTCTAGGAAGACCTGCAACTGATTCTGATGCATGCTCAAGTTTGAGAACCACTGCTTCACACAAAATTGATGATTCACTAAAAGAGTTTGTCAAGTTGAGTCATACAGAGTCATGGAAACTGTTTATCACATGACTTTGACCCGCAGCTTTCTGAAGGGGCCCCTGTGATGTGCAGATGGAAAGAAGAAATATCAAGTGGGAGAGAAACCACTTCAGTCCCAGAGCTCTAGTCGCTCTTGTGTCAGTCAGAAGTAAGACACCTGGGATGACCACAAGACCTTAGCACTTGGCTCACTCAAACACTTATCAATTATTTTCCTTCCCAATCCTTTTTCTGACCAAATCTTCACCCACTATAAATATAGTCTTAAAAATGTCATTGGTCCCTTTAAGATTTATACACTAGGAGGAAGTAGGGGTGGAGGAAGATGAGAGCAAGGAAGTTCTTATTTCAGGAGGGCCTACATTACACCAAAGTCAAAAGCTGGCTTTCAGAGGTGACTTTATGAAGCGGCTCCATAATTTTATTTTCTTTCTCCTTCCCTTTTATTATCTAATAGCTAGAAGCACAATGCTATCTCAAGAGCGATGGCAATTACTCTAAAGCACTTGTGGTTCTTTGCTCATGGGCCAAATTTACTAATGTCAAGACATATGTCAATATGTTTCCTTTACTAACCTCAATTTTAAAAGATTAGGATGTAATGATAAACTAGTTTTTTTAAGATTTTATTATTTTTCAGAGAGAGAGAGCACAAGCAGAGGGAGTGGCAGGCAGAGGGAGAAGAAGGCTCCCTGCTGAACAAGGAGCCAGATACGGGACTCGATCCCAGGACCCTGGGATCATGACCTGACCCGAAGGCAAACGCTTAACTGCCTGAGCCACCCAGGCATCCTAATAAACTAGTTTTGAAAAGGAATCTTCATGTAAAGCTTAAATAATGCCATTGTAGAATGTAGCTTTCTGGCAGTCTAGCTAGATTCAAGGATTCTGGAAGAATGGATGTTTGGAATGTCTTTCTCATCCTCTAAGGTTTCCACAATCTGTGTGGGCACTGGCTGTAGGGCTCCTTTCCCTGTTCTCAGTGAAGTCCAAGTTTCTTGTAGCTCTAGAGAGAATATTTGAGTCCGAGGACTCTGGCAAAGGTCTGAAGTGCAAGCAGCAGACACAGAAAGGGGTCCATCTGATAAGGACATAGTTGGCTAACTTGGTATTTTGGTAATGATAATTGGGTCTCCAGTTCACTGTCAGTTTCTCCTGACTCTGTTGGAGTTGGACTCTGTCCAAAAGCACATTAGTCATAGGGCAGCTAATGCCGACTGAGCACTTTTTATCAGTGTCACTCCAAAATAAACTTTCTTTTAAAAAACTACAGTCTAGATTTTTTTCTTGTCTCCCCCCTTTTTTTTAAGTATGAAAGCTCAAGCATAAGCTAGTTGTAGATTTTTTTAAAGGTTTACCAAGAAATAATAAAACAGAAAACTTCTTTTGCATTCCATAAAATTGACAGAATGGCATTTGGCTGGAAGAGCAGAACGAAAATGGTCTCCATGAGACAGGGGCCAGTGTGGGCAGTACAGTGCTGAGGACCATCTCTCCTTTCTCCCAGAAGATCAGTGAGTTAAGTAACTTGCTAGATGACGCAGCTGCTGAGTAGTCAAATCCGACCTGTTTTGTAGACAACACAGTGCAAACTGTCAACCATCATACAGTGACTTGGGGAGCATGGAGCGACGTTCTTCTGGGAAGTTTGGAGAGGGAAAGAGAAGGTGCACCAAGTGTCCATGGTGCCCAAAGGGACAAAGGTTAGGAGGTGGTAAAACTCTCTACTGAGTCCAGGTTATATTGGTGTGATTACTGCAAGGAAAGAGCTTTTGGCAAGGGGACCACTTGAGAACTTCAGGGACCATGCGGAGGCATGGAGACAGAAGCCAGCAAGCTTGGAAGTCTGGAGCTGAGCAGGACGTAGATATGGCTGATCATGAGGAAGCACAGGAGATGGGGGATTTATGAATGATGGGGTCCTTTGGACTACAGCACCCTTTCTCCTATAAGTACCTTGGAGAAAGGACAGGCTGTTCTAGTGCCCCTCCCCAGCCTCCACACTAATGTCCAAAGCCTGCCCTCCCAGGCTACTGCATCACTTCACTATACAGTCTTACCTTGATTCTTCTGCCTCCAAACTTTCCTGTCCTTCACCTCACCTTTTAGGTCCTATTTTAATATATGGTGTCTTTGTTCACTGCTGGGACCAGACCAGGGCCTTCAGCCCTTCACACACCTCAAGATGTCTCTTCACTGAGGGATCAGACCAATCTCTGTTGCTTTGTACACCTAAGATACCCGAGATGAAGGGCCACACTACCTCTTCATTAAGTTCATTGTAATTACTACCTTACAATTTCTGCCACCAGAAGGACAATTTACTTTTGTAGGTCAGTCCTTTCTTTTTTTTAAGATTTAATTTTTTAAATTTATTTGAGAGAGAGAGGGAGAGAGAGTACAAGCGGGGTGGAGGAGCAGAGGGAAGAGGAAGGAATCTCAAGCTGATTCTGAACAGAGCATGGAACGCCATTAGGCTCCAGCCCAAGACCCTGAGATCATGTAGGTCAGTAGTCACTGATTTTATTTTTATAAATATCAATTTCCACCTAAAATGTAGTAGTTCATCCCTTTATTACATGCTTTTTGTTTCTCACAGATACTTATTGCATTGTCTCCTCTTACAATGAACCCATCCATCCTCCACATGCTTTCCCAAACACTCACTCCATTGTCAGTCTCCTCCATTCTACACTTTCTTGGAAGCTCTGTCCCCAAACACTCCAGTGCCCTCCAAGCCCGGTGTGGTCTGTGCTCTCACAGAGATGACAATGCAACAGGGCAGTCCACTTTTTCCTCGCACCATCATGACCCCCAGGGCATTTCATCCTCATTCCTTCCATACTTGAGGCTGGTCCTTCACCTCTTTTTCTCCCTCTGGAATCCTGCTGCGTTGACATCGCTTCCTCAATAGCTTCCACACCCTTTAAATGTTCCCATCCTTAGCCTGTGAATCTGGCCAGTTTTTCTCATGACCACCACCAAAACCACGCTTGGGTGGCTTCTCCCTAAGGTTACTGACTTTTTTTTTCTCAAACTTGGTCTTTACTTCTCAGCTTCTGCTCACATCTTCGTTCTGTGGTATCTTGGTATAATCAAGCTCTCAATCCCTCATAACTTCATGGAAACCGTTCTTGCTAAGGTCACAAATAATCTCCTAATGGTAAAGTTCAATAAATTCTCCAGTCCCTATGGTCTACCCTGCTTTATTTGGTCTGTTGGTCACTCTTCTTTTCTGAAAACTGACACCATAGAATCACATGTTATCATACAATTTATTGTTCCCTTGTGGTCTCTTCTTTCATAATCTTAGGCCTTAGGGACTCCAAGGCCTGTTATAACTGTGCATCGTGCGGTCATAAATGGTGTTGGTTTAGAAATACATAACATATATTATAATATGTAAATGGTGTGGGTCTCTCCCTGCCATTTCCCATGAGGCTTGTGGGCTTGCTCTTGTCCTGTATTCCTGACCAAGCCTGGCAGTGTGGGCCTTCTGTTGGGAAAAGAAGGAAAGCTGAAAGGAAATGAGATGGAACAAGAGAATGATCCATGTAAATGACCCTCTTGTTCTAACTTCAGTTCTCTCTCAAGATGTTCAGGAGAACAAAACATGTTCCTTTGCACTTGCAAAGATTTTAGTAAAATTCTCAAAATACTGTTCATTCTACAGATACTATAATCCTTTGAGGCAAAAAGCTCCCTGTGTGACCCAGGACAGTATAAAAATATTTCCTGGAACGCATTTTGAGGGGGAGTGGTAGAAACAAAAGTTCTGGGACTAGCCAGTCCTTCCCTATATCCTCCCCATGAGTTCCATTCTTTTCCAGCCAGAAGAACCCTCCAGAGGTATTGTTGCAATATCTCAGTTACCCAAACATCTGTCACAGATCTTGTATTTCATGAGGCCCATCTTATAATGGCTCTGTCTCTTCTGCCTCCAACAGGCTTGTATATGCAAAGTCACATCAAACATAATTCTCATCACATGCAGGGATTCTCAAAGACTGCCTTGGGAGGAGAAAAAACTGTTGGTTGTTTATATATATATAGAGAGAGATGAAGCGTAATTTGAAAAACTAACTCATTCTAACAGAATTGAGCAATCTGTACATTCACTGTGCATACAAAGATTTATATTTGTACAGGAACTTCCTGGAAATACTTTAACCAATGGTATTGCTTCTGATAGCTTAAGTGATGAAGGACAAAGATGAAAAATATAGGAAAAACTTTTATGGAATGCAGTTGTACCTTGAAAGTAGATAACTCTTTGACATTTCATAAATCATGACTGTCTCTGTTTACAGACACAAGATCCTGTTCTTGTGCCTGGTGCTTCCAAGCTTGCCGCTCCTACCTATGATTTTCTATCTCCCTCATATTCATGTCCCTCTTATCCCAGTAGGACAGGAGACACTAGCAGGACAGGAGAAAAGCCAGGGACTCAAGACTTTTGACATTTTCTGTGGCTTTCCCTCTCCTACCTCTCTGGGCTCCTTGTCTGTTGTCTCTCTACTGCCTTCTGCAGAGTGGTTTTTTTTAATATCCTTCATCTCTTTACAAATTAACACAAAAATTCTGCTGACAAGCCTTACCTATTCTGAGAATTAAATCCCAAGGCTGAGCTGTGACAATGTAAATGAACAAGATTTGTAAAAACTGATGAGTGATGCTTTAAATGTCTCAAAGAAGCAAGTGGCCAAGTCCTCCTTAAAGACTTCTGTAGGACAAAGTAGATGGTGAGTAGTTGCTTTCAATAGTATTTGTGTGCATGTGCAGTGCTGGTGGGGAAGCTATCTTTGAAGAGTAATTACAGAGCAAAAAAGTGGGAGACACTTAGGAACTAATACACCAACAAGAGCAATTTAAGGATGAATAAAACAGAGCTGAAGGTTAGAACACTTCTTCAAGGTCATGTGTCAACTGTAACTTATGTCTCCTGACTCTGAACCTAGCACTCTTTCTTATTTCATAAGGCAGTGGGGTACAGAATATGTAAGAATGATCAGGCACTGATCAGAAAGATTAACTTAGCTCACTGTGGAAAGAAATATTAGGTGTCAACATTAAGTCTACATCTATCTGGTCTATTTGCTGTCATTTGCTGTTCTCCCTGACAGCTTTCTGATGGCATCACCTCCATTTCCTCTCTCTCCCAAAGGTTAAACTTACTATAAGATGTTCATATTATTTAAAGATAAATTTAACCTTTATTCTAAGCAAATGAATAGATGAAAATGTGAGAAAACTCTTAAGCTACATATTATAATTGCAAAGAGCAGTTAAAATCCACTTAGTCATTTCCACTTCTGGGCAATATGGAGTACACAGTTTTCTCTCTTCCTCTCAGTAATATAAGCAAGTACACTGGCTTTACTTATAAAACCCATATAAGAAGTTTCTAAAAGGAAGAGAGCCTAAGTGTGGCCAACTAGGAAACTCAGGACTGGAGAAACAAAACGGCAGTGAATTCCCTGCATTTTCTTTTTGCTTTCTATATCCCACACTTGGACAAGCCATCAACCTGGAAATGTCAATGAGCACAGACCACAAACAACCCCCCAGAAAAGCCTACTCTCTTTATCAAAGGACAAGGAAAGCAAAATCTTGGCAAGACAGTAAAGTTTTGATAATAAGTGCTCAACTCTAGCTAAACACAACAGAAAAACTGTAGCCCTAGTTCTTGTCAGAGGCTGAGTGGGCAGTTTAGGTTTTTATTCTCTCCTAGTAATAGTAATGGGCTTTGACATCCCCACTGGATACTGTCAGAGAAGGCCAAGTGGGGAGCTAAGATTTGCTTTCTTACCCAGGCGGTAATGAGCACCACCGAGGCCGTGGTGGCCACATGGGGAGTAGTAACAAGGCATCCCTTCCCTGCCCAGCCAAGATGGCATCAACTGGGAGGCCTAAGAGGGAGGCTGAACTCCTACCTCCACCCAGCACTAACAAGGAAGGAGGCCCCTTCCATCTTCCCTCTCCATGTCAATGAAAGCAGAATGGTAATGATGAGCAAGTGCCCCTCCTTACACACTAGCATGATGTCAAAGAGTTTTGTTAGAACCAGGAGATTTAAATAAGATCCAGAGTTTCATAATATAATAGCCAAAAATACAAAATTTAATAAAAAATTACTTGTCATATCCGATGGACTCTGAAAAACAAACATGGTTCTAGAGGGGAGGGGGGTGGGAGGATGGGTTAGCCTGGTGGTGGGTATTGAGGAGGGCACATTCTGCATGGAGCACTGGGTGTTATGCACAAACAATGAATCATGGAACACTTCATCTAAAACTAATGATGTAATGTATGGGGATTAACATAAGAATAAAAATAAATAAATTAAAAAAAAATTACTTGTCATATCAAGAACCAGGAAAATATCAACTTGAATGAGAAAAGACAATCAACAGACAACAACAGTAAGATGACACAGATATTAAATTATCTGAGAAGCCATTTATCAGTCACCACAAAAATAATTCAATGCCTGAAAATCCCCCAATTTGGGGGATACAGATTCAGGAAACTGAGTAGCCCCAATTAGGATAATCCTAAAGAATCCTTACCTAGACGCATCATAATCAATCTTCTAAAAACCTTCAAAGAACTCTTGAAAGCATCAAGAGATAAATGATGTCTTATTTACTGAATAAAAACAATTTGAATGAAAACAGATTTCTCATGGGAGGCTCTAAGGAAGTGGCACATCACTTTCCAAGTGCTGAAAAAGAACCCCCAACCCAGAAGTCCACATCCAGTCAACATATCCAGGAATGAATGGGGAATCCAGACACTCTTAAAGTAAGAAAATGAAGGAAATATACTGCCAGCAGACCTACCCTAAAAGAGCGGCTAAATGAAGTTCTTGAAACGGAAAAGGAATTAACAGAAGAAATGTTGGAATATCTGGAAGAAACAAGAATAAAGAAAAGAGTAAAATTATGGTAAATACAACAAATTTGCTTTCTACTCTTGAGTTTTGTGTATTACATTTAATGGTTGAAGCAAAAAATATAATGCTACATGACGTGATTCTCAATATATGTATAGGAAATACTTAAGAAAATTCTATTCAGGAGAGGATGGGGAGAAGTAGAGTTTCTATACTTCACTCAAACTGGTAAAATGATGACCCCAGTAGATTTTGATATCATGTTTTATTCTGCAATATCTAGAGCAATCAATAAAAAACTATACAAAGAGATACATTCAAAAACACTATAGATAGAAACTCCAGGGTAGATCAGTCAGTTAAGTGTCCAAACCTTGATTTCGGCTCAGGTCATGATCTTAAGGTTGTGAGATCTAGCTTGGTGTTGAGATCCACGATAGGTGTGGAGCCTGCTTAAGAATGTCTCCTTCACTCTCTGCCCCTCCCACCCTCTCTAAAAAAAAAATTCATTTCAGCCTCCACACCCAGCACGGCTGGACTGGGGGCCTGACTGGGGGCCGGACTTGGGGCTCAATCTCATGACCCTGAGATTGTGACCTGAGCTGAAATCGAGAGTTGGAGGCTTAACTGACTGAGGCACCCAGGTGGCCCTCAAAATGAATTCTTAAAACAAAGTAACTCACAGGAAGGCAGGAAAAAGAAAACAGAGAAATGAAAAAAGGAACAAACAGAATACAAAAAATAAAGTGGGGGACTTAAACCTGAAGATATCAATAATTCCCTTAAAAGTAAATGTTCTAAATGTATCAATTACAGGACAGATTAGGCAAGTAGATAAAAAGACATGACCCAACTATGAGCTCTCTATAAGAAATTTTTTTCAAAAATAATAATATGGCAAAAGGATTGAAAAATCTATACCATGCAAACATTAATGAAATGAAAGCAAGAGTAGCTTCTTATATCAGAAAAAGTAGACTTTAGGGCAAAAAAAACTTAGCAGGGACATTACATGATGATAAATTGGTCAGCTTATCAAGAAGACATTGCAATCTAAGTGTGTAGGTCCAAAGAAGAGAGCTGAAAAATGTGTGAAAAAAATGGAAAGAACTGAAAGGAGAAATAGAGAAATGCACAAATACAGTTGGAGATTTCAGCACTCAGCTCTCAACAGCTGACAGAACAACCAGACAGAAAAGTATACCAGCTAGACCACAGTAGCACAGTCTATCAATGGGAATAGACAATTATAGAACAGTTCACTCAACAACAACAGAATACACATTTTTAAGTGCCCATGGAACACACACCAAGATAGACCACACTCTGAGTCACAAAATTGACCTCAACAAATTTTTAAAAATTGAAATAATCCAGTGTTCTTCAACCACAATGGGATTAAACTAAAAATCAAAACAAGAAACTAAAATGAAAGTCTCTAAACACTTGTAAACTAAACAAACATGCCTAAAAAAAAAAAATCCACATTTAAAAAAGGAAGTCCCAAGGCAAAAAAAAAAGAGAAAAACATATACAGTACACACACACATACACAAGCACACACTCAAACACACTCACACACAAGCAGTGCTAAAAAGGAAACTTATAGAACATAAACTTTATATTATAAAAGAGGAAAAGTCTTAAATGAATCATCTAAGCTCCCACTATAAGTACTTAAAACCCAAAAGGAACAAACTCAACACAAAACAAGCAGGAAGAATGAAATAATAAAGAAAAGAGCAGAAAAATCTATGAAATTGGAAAGAAAAAACAACAGAGGAAAAGACTTAAAAAGCTGTTTAAGATTATTAGAATTGACAGATCTCTAGCAAGAATAACAAAGGAAAAAAGAGTACTCAAGTTACCAGTATCAGGAACTAAAGAGCAGCTACCTGCAGACATCAGGGGATGCTGTGAAAATACTATGAAGAGCTCACACACAAAAACTTAGCAAGTTAGTTGAAACAGACCAATTCCTTATAAATCATAAACAAATACAATTTATTCAATATAAAAGATATAATTTGAATAGCCCTATCATCATAAAATAAGTAGATTTTGTAAGTAAAAACTGAAAAAGAACTCTCCAGGCACAGTTTTACTGGAAAACTCTAACAAACATTTAAAGAATTAATATCAATTCTATACAATCTCTTCCAGAAAATAAAAGAGGAGGAAACACTTCTCAATTCTTGTAAGAAGCCAATATTACCTTGATACTAACCAGACAAAGACAGTACTTTTAAAAAAACTAATAATCAGAATCCCTCATGAATATGGATACAAAATTTCCTAACAAAATTGTCAGCAAATAGAACTCACCAATATATAAAAAGCTAACCTCAAAAGGTACTATATGATTTCGTTTTCAGAAAGACTTCTTTTCAAGTCTTAATATTAGCTGCTATTCCTTCCCCTTAATTAATTAGAACTATGCACCAAGGTACCAGTGAAGACATAATTTTATCTGTAGCTCACAATGTCCACGTTTTTCCTTTCTCTCTTTGGTCTCTGCTTCATCATCTGGGAAGCTGAAACCAGAAAGATGATGGAGAAGAAGGTGGTCTTGGTAGTATCAGGTCTGGATGCGGTGGCGTCTGTAGCATTTTTCCCAGAGGTCTTCCAGATCTCAAGCCAGAGTTCACATGGCTGGGTCTGGTGTCTCAGCTTTGTGTTTAAAAGGTGAAGAAAAGCTCACATTGCTGGCTGTACAGCAGGTATTGGGAACCCAAAGTACCAAAGCTGCAGAATGGATATGGACTCAAGGCAGACAGGGGACAAGGAACACCAGGTGCAAAGCAAAACCGAATTACTTCTGTAATCAATCTTATCAGGGCCCTAATTGCTCTAAGGATGAAATACTGAAAATGGCAGGCTCCTGGAAGGTGATCTAATTTATTCCTAACAGCCACCCCTGAACCATTTATATGTATCCCCCATGATACGAGTTAACAGAGTGATTGCACAGTTAAGAATGCACTTGAGTCTTCCAACCTTTTTGCACGAAGTAACCAGTGTAGAGTTAATAGCCTAGGTAAGTGGCCAAGGCCAGGGCTGATTACACAAGGAAGCTGTTTCTGAGGATTTGGGACAGGAAAAACAAAGATTTCCCCCCACATCGACCCCTGCATGCATTTTTTTTAATTAAACTGTGCTCAGTGATTTGTGCCTCAGAAATACTTAGCTTTCTTTCTTTTCTTTTGTTTTTGTAGTTTTAGAGTCAATAGAAAGCAGAGAAAGTTGAGAGGAAAAATGCTTTAGTACAAAGCCTGGAGCTGGGTGGGCAGAAGTAAAATAGTTCCACGTGATTCCTGAGTGCTCCAGGCAGCTCCACTTAATTCTAGGGAGTCCAAAGACACAGGGCTTGTCCTACACCCAACATTTACTGCTCAGCAGTCTTCTGAATAATCACAAAAGTCAGGGGGCAGAGGCGGGGTGGTTCGTTAAAAACCAAAGTCCTACAATTCCTTTGAGTAGGAAAAAATATTTAATAGTCATAATGCTATAAAGAGAAATTCCAAGTTCCTATTCAATTGCACATCTAGGAAGTTATCACTCAATAAAAAGCATGCCAACTATATATTAGGTGTTATTCTGCAGCCATTTCAAATTCTCACTAAAATATTTCCTTTGGAATTAATAGGTCATAATTAAAAATTCAAAATTGTGAATGGATAACTCACAGTTGAAAAATTGAAAGCATACAGGGAAATATCTTCTTGACACTCAGTTTCCTGCCCCAGAGGACCCTAGCATTAACAGTATCTTTTGTGTAGTGTGGAAGAGTGGAAGCAAATATATAACATATTCTTAAACTTTTTTTTTACTAAATGAAAGTTATTTTACAAATGACATGGTGACCACCACTCTTACATTTTAACTCTCTACTTCATGTAGCTTCAAGATTTCAAAGGATTTAAAGGAATTCCTCCATCTCTCATGACTATGTAGTCTTTCATTGTATGGATGCACCATGTTTAACCAGTACACAACACATGGAATTGTTTTAAAATTTTTGCTATTGTAAATAATACTGTAGTTTCCTCTTACATGCTTCATTTTGGAACATATATATCTTAAAGGTAAGTTCTCAGAAGTAGAACTACATTTGTGTGTTTGAAATTGTGATAGACATTGCCAAGGTTCTTCCCTTGCCAAGTATGAGTTGATATCCAGCTTTCCATCTTTGCTGATTCTTAGCATCCCAGAATGCTTTTGTTTGGAGTTAGTCCGTGAAAAACTTTATCATACAATCCAACGCATCGTGGCGTATTTCATCACTCATCTAAGAATCCTCGTGTACTCAAGAGTAGTCCATAGGAGACTGAGCAGAATGGCTAAATCAAAAGAATAAATATGGGAGATAGCTCCAGTCTTTGGACAGAGACCTGGAAGCACTGCAGGTGATAGTCTAACTAAAACTTACTATACTCTCAACCCGATGACCTAAATACTTGTAGTAATTCTTCAATAGAGACATAAGCACGAGTCTTAAACATATCTCGAAATTTGCATTAATTTTACTTCAAATCTGGCTGCTTTCAAAATTCATTCACAAAAGGCAGTGGATTCCAGTTCCCTCCTCTCAAAAGGTAAATGTGCCTCACTGTTATTTTGTTTGCAAAAGGTAATGGATTTGTTTAACTGAAACACTCAGTTGGTATACGGCTGCTCCAACACCAGGCACAGTCCTAATATCAGTATTTTTAAAATCCTCTCAAATTTGGGATGATGAACTTCAACACGCTTATCTTAAGGCCAAAAATCTTAAGCAGATATTCCTGACTTTTAGTTCATCTGTTTTCATCTGAAACAAGGATGTTGCGGCAACAACTATAGCAATAACTGTGTCAGCTTGTCCTTTCAGAGAGATGTTGTTCTTTTTATACTGAAAAGATCAGGAGCTCTATAACAAATGCCAGGTCTTGTCCAGAGGCATTCACATTTTTGGGTGTAACAGTAGCTTGCTAGTGAATCCACAAACAAGTGCAATAACATTTTCATTGCAGGAGTGACATCTTCTAAGTTTTCTGTTTGTGTATGCCTTTACTGCAGGGATAATTTTGTTTTGAACTCATTTGGTATAGCTTATATATCTTCAACATCATTCATCAGTCGTTTTTTTTTTTTTTATTATTCTTATGTTAATCCCCATACATTACATCATTAGTTCTAGATGAAGTGTTCCATGATTCATTGTTCGTGCATAACACCCAGTGCTCCATGCAGAACGTGCCCTCCTCAATACCCACCACCAGGCCAACCCATCCTCCCACCCCCCTCCCCTCTAGAACCCTCAGTTTGTTTTTCAGAGTCCATCGTCTCTCATGGT
>NW_027925637.1:0-1348 GCF_054177405.1 Leptonychotes weddellii
CAGGACCCTTGGGGTCACAGAAAGACCAGGGGTGCCTGAGTGCGGCAGAGCTCCCAGGGATTGGAGCGGGGAAACCAGCTGCAGAGACAGAGCCGAGGAGCAGGCTCTCAGCTCGGGGTTGCCATAAACCGTGATCCGCGGCTCAGTCGGGCCACTGCTCCTCCAGTAAGGACCCAACAAGTGGCAGATCTGGGGAGACTCCCCTTCCTCCCGCGGGAGGAGCGGCGCGGGAGAGCACCGCAGGGATCTGCTGGGTTTGGAGACTCCACACGGGGTCGTGTGCCAGAGATAAAAACGCTCGGGCACAGGATGGGTGAGCACGGAGTGCGGCCGGAGACCGGGGAGACGGGAGTGAATGACCGCTTTTCTCTGGGGGGCGCACTGAGGAGCGGGGCCCCGGTTTCTCGGCTCCTCCGGGGCAGAGATTGGGAGGCCACCATTTTCACTCTCATCCTCCAAAGGTGTACAGAAAGCTTGCAGGGAACAAAAGCTCCCGAGAGCAAACCCAAGCAGATTGCTTAGCCCGGGCCAGCAAGGGCGGGGCAATTCCGCCTCCGGCAAAGACATTTGGGAACCACGGCAACAGGCCCCTCCCCAGAAGATCAGCGAGAACAGCCAGCCAAGACCAAGTTTACCGATCAATAAGAACAGCAGAACCCCAGCACTAGGGGAATACTGCACATGGAATTCATGGCTTTTTTACCATGATTATTTAGTCTTTCAAAGTTAACTTTTTTTTAACTGTCTTTTTTTTTTTTTGAATTTTTCTTTTTCCTTTTTTCAACCAACATCTTATCAATCCCTCTTTTAAAAAACATTTTTATTTTTCATTTTTAGAGTCATATTCTATCCCATCATAGTAGTTACCCTTATTTTTGGTATATATATATAAATATATATATATATATATATATATATAAGTTGGTCTCTCTTTAAAATTTTGAGATACAGTTTCTTCTAAAAGATTGAAATATACCCTAAATCTCTAGTGTATGGCTTTGTTCTACTCTCCTGCCTGATCACATTCACTCCATTTTTTTTAATCCTCTTCTTTTTTTTTTAAAATAACTTCTTATCAATTCCTTTTATAAAATCTTTTATAATTTTCTTCTTTACAGTCATATTCCATCCCTTCATCATATCAACCCTTATTTTTGTACATATATAAGTTTTTCTTTCTTTAAAATTTTGGGAGGCACTTTCTTCTAACAGACCAAAATACATCCAAAATCTAGGGTATGGCACTGATCTATGCACCAGCCTGATCATATTTGATCATATTCTGTTTTTTTTTATTTTATTCTGTTTTTGTTTGTTTTTATCTTTTTCTTTTTTCTTTCTTTCCCTT
>NW_027925638.1:0-226 GCF_054177405.1 Leptonychotes weddellii
AAGAAAAGAGAAATGACCCAAATAAATAAAATCATGAATGAAAGAGGAGAGATCACAACCAACACCAAAGAAATACAAACAATTATAAGAACATATTATGAGCAACTACATGCCAGCAAATTAGATAATCTGGAAGAAATGCATGCATTCGTAGAGATGTATAAACTACCAAAAGTGAACCAGAAAAAAAGAGAAAAACTGAACAGACCTATAACCACTAAGGAAA
>NW_027925639.1:0-226 GCF_054177405.1 Leptonychotes weddellii
GTTACCATTATGCAGAATGATCCATTTACCTCAGGTTTGGAACCATCACCTCCGCAGTGTGATTACATTAGGCCTTCACTCACTGGAAAGTTTGCTGGCAATCCATGGTATTATGGGAAAGTCACCAGGCATCAAGCAGAAATGGCATTAAATGAAAGAGGGCATGAAGGTGATTTCCTCATTCGTGATAGTGAATCTTCGGTAAGTTGGTTTTCAAATAAATGGA
>NW_027925640.1:0-226 GCF_054177405.1 Leptonychotes weddellii
CCCATCCCTCCCACCCCCCACAACTCTGGCAACCCTCAGTTTGTTTCCTGAGATTAAGAATTCCTCATATCAGTGAGGTCATATGATACATATCTTTCTCTGATTGACTTATTTCGCTCAGCATAATACCCTCCAGTTCTACCCACATCATTGCAAATGGCAAGCTTTCATTCATTTTGATGGCTGCATAATATTCCATTGTATAGAGTAATTTGTTGTGAGGCAA
>NW_027925641.1:0-226 GCF_054177405.1 Leptonychotes weddellii
CCAGGCTGGCCTGAGTCGGGAGGGGCACCCACCCTGGGGTCCTGACCGCTGTTGCCCACGCTCCCCGCAGGGCGAGCCGGCAGAAGAAGACCATGAAGCTGTCCCGCGCCCTCTCGGACCTGGTGAAGTACACCAAGTCTGTGGGCATGCACGACGTGGAGGCGGAGGGTGAGGGGACGAGGGCCCTGGGGGCGTGGGGGAGGGCTGGGCCGCGGCCCGGGCGTGC
>NW_027925642.1:0-226 GCF_054177405.1 Leptonychotes weddellii
AATCCAGCCTCTAACAGGGCTCCAGTAGCCCCCGGTGACCCGCCTAGGCGGCTTTGGACCTCCAGGGCATGAGGTCAAGGGTAGTGGCAGGACGAAGTGTGTGCGCGTGTATGAGCCCTGTGTGTGTGCATACCGTGTGTGCGTGTGCACGTGCCCTGTGCATGTGCGTATGTGTGCATGTGTGTATACTGTGTGTGTGTGCTTGTGCCCTGTGCATGTGTGTATA
>NW_027925643.1:0-226 GCF_054177405.1 Leptonychotes weddellii
AAAGGATTAAAAGAAAAGAAAATGAAACAGGATGGAGTATCCCAGAGCTAGGGGACAATATCAAACATGA
The DNA here is from genome assembly GCF_054177405.1 of Leptonychotes weddellii. Classification (NCBI taxonomy): domain Eukaryota; kingdom Metazoa; phylum Chordata; class Mammalia; order Carnivora; family Phocidae; genus Leptonychotes; species Leptonychotes weddellii. Next base: position 71 of record NW_027925643.1, read on the forward strand.
TAACATTTGTGTAATTTGAGTTTCAGGAAGAAAGACAAGCAGACAGACAGACAGAGACAGGAACTAAAGGAAGGAAGGAGGGAAGGAAGGAAGGAAGGAAGGAAGGAAGGAAGGAAGGAAGGAAGGAAGAGAGATAGAGAGACAGAGGCAGGCAGC
>NW_027925644.1:0-226 GCF_054177405.1 Leptonychotes weddellii
CTTTGTGCTTCTAAAACCACCAGCCGCTCCGAGTTCGCGCGTGCAACTCCGCCACTCAGGGTTTCCACCCCGGGGGTTGCAGTTCACCGGCAGGACCCCAGCACACCGGGTTTCCGTCTCGGAGGCCGCAGTTCGTGTGCGCGCGACCCCACCGGTCTGGTTTTCCACCCCGGTGGCTGCCCTAAAGTCCTTTCCCCTCCGCTACTGGTCTGCAAGTCTGTGCCCC
>NW_027925645.1:0-226 GCF_054177405.1 Leptonychotes weddellii
ATATACTAATAATGAACTATCAGAATGAGAAATTATGATCTAATTTATAATTGCACTAAAAAGAATAAAACACCTGGGTATAAATGTAATCAAGGAGGTGAAAGACCTGTAGTCTGAAAAGTATAAGACACTGATGAAAGACAGTAAAGATATTAATAAATAGAAAGATATACCATCTTAAGAACTGAAAGAATTCATAAAAACAGAGGCATCTCTATTTAATTTC
>NW_027925646.1:0-226 GCF_054177405.1 Leptonychotes weddellii
GAGGAATATGAATTTGTACTGATGATTTGTGTGTGTGTGTGTGTGTGTATGAATGAAAAGTACTATATAGAATTTGATTTTATTTTTATAGTACCTTTTATATTAACAGTATCTTCAAGCACAACCATACAAACTTATATTTAAAATACCTGCTATGTATTAACAACCATGAAAATAAAAATTCAGCATCTATTAAGAACTTACAGGTGACTTTTACTGGATAAAA
>NW_027925647.1:0-226 GCF_054177405.1 Leptonychotes weddellii
AGGAAGTGGAATTGGGGAGAATAGAGTTTCTCAGGCTGTCCATGGAGGCGTCATCCAAGCCCCAGAATCCAGCTCTGGAACTGGGGAGCCATGGTATTGACAGGTCCAGTGCCCTCCCTCCAACAAGGACCATCTTTCCCTTCCCCCACCACCTTTAGGGCTCTAGAGGGACTCCACCTACCCTTGTACTGGGGGGGGGTAAGGGGGGTCTGGCCAATCAGCAGAC
>NW_027925648.1:0-226 GCF_054177405.1 Leptonychotes weddellii
AACAGCCATATAAATTAAGTGGAACAGGGAATATCATCCCCACTCCACAAGTGACATTTAAGAATGCAAAATAGTTTCTTAGTAATTTATAGAATATAGAGTTCCCAGACCTAGTCTTTTGGCTTGGAGCTCATGGCTCTTTCTCCAAATCATGCTACCTGTCATATCTGTCATAGCTAGTTCATGGTGTGAAAATTTTTCTTTCTTTCTTTCTTTCTTTCTTTCT
>NW_027925649.1:0-226 GCF_054177405.1 Leptonychotes weddellii
ATTCAGATGCTATTATGTAGCAGCTCTTTGCAACTGTTATAATAAATTCAGATTTCTTTGTTGAATGTAAATGGAATACTATATATTAATCATATACAGCAATTCAAAGTATCACAATATTATAATTGAAATTGTCTTTATGTCATTTCTATCTCAAACTTTTGATCACTTAGGAAATGTAGTTTTTCAAATTCCTAACACAAAAATTTTGCCACAATTTCCTTTC
>NW_027925650.1:0-226 GCF_054177405.1 Leptonychotes weddellii
GTAATTGTTGATCTTCATCAGGGGAATGGAGGCTGGGGTCTCCTCTACCACCATCTTGGTAGGAGTTACCAAGATCAAGATATCCACTGGTATCTAGGAGTTCTCCAATCTAGGAGTTATTTCAATATCTCTTGTATTTGCACATAGAGGGTTATATATAAAATAAAATAACATTTATTTATTTATTTATTAAGGATTTTATTTATTTATTTGACAGAGAGAGACA
>NW_027925651.1:0-226 GCF_054177405.1 Leptonychotes weddellii
GCTTGCTCTAACGCTTTTCTTGGGGGGCTTTCCTGTTACAGCCCTCAAATTCCCGGCCTGCACACGGCTCTGCCGACTTGGACCCATTTAAATTTCGCTGGTTGATCCCCATATCCGCACTTCAAGTCAGACTGGGGAATACAGCAGGTAATTGTTTCGTGTGGTATGATGCCAGGAAAAAGCATTTTTTTTTTTTTTTTAAAGGTTTTATATATTTGTCAGAGCA
>NW_027925652.1:0-226 GCF_054177405.1 Leptonychotes weddellii
AGCTTGAAGTCTGGAATTGTGATGCCACCAGCTTTGGTTTTCTTTTTCAACATTCCTCTGGCTATTCGGGGTCTTTTCTGGTTCCATACAAATTTTAGGATTATTTGTTCCATTTCTTTGAAAAAAGTTGATGTGCAGAGAGAGAATTTAATATCTGCAAAGTGTTTTATCACTTGATTCTTGTAACAGTCTTGCCAGATGGGTAGAATCATTAAACCCATACTAC
>NW_027925653.1:0-226 GCF_054177405.1 Leptonychotes weddellii
CCAACCCAAGTACCTGTGAGTACAACAGTATTTGGAAATACAATCTTGGCAGATGATCAAGTTAAGATGAGGCCATTAGGGCACTCCTTAATCCAAAAAGGGGAATTTGGCTATAGAGACAGACAGACACAGAGAAAAGGGAGAACACCATGTGAAGATGAAAGCAGAGATCTACGAGTCAGTCAGAGAACACCACAGACTGTCAAAAAACCACCAGAAAGTAGGA
>NW_027925654.1:0-226 GCF_054177405.1 Leptonychotes weddellii
ACTCGCTCCTTCCTTGGGCTACTTGCCGGCCACATCTTCCCGTGGCTGGAACATGCTCACAATCCACGCTGTTTTATCTGTGAAACGCCCCCCCAGGATTGCATTTCAAACACCAACTAGAGGGCCTGTGACCTACGCTTGCATACGCTCTTTTGCACAAATGCAAGAATCCGTTTTGCTAACACGTGGGGGAGAAAACGCAACATGAGCATCTAGGAAAGTAGCT
>NW_027925655.1:0-226 GCF_054177405.1 Leptonychotes weddellii
ACAGGTAAGGATACAAGTTCCAGATCTCCAACTTAATAACCAAAAGGCTATGCTTCTTCAGGTTTAGGGAAAATAATTGAAACTCTTTGATAGGAGTCCTGTGAAGATTCCTTAAGATATTGAATAGAAGGTGCTTAGCACAATTATCTAGTATGTAGTTGGCCCTTACTAGTGGTCAACACCATGCCTGCAGCAATTATCGTGGCTCCCCAAAACCACAGCTTCA
>NW_027925656.1:0-226 GCF_054177405.1 Leptonychotes weddellii
AGGCCCTGGAATCAACAAGAAATAAATAAAAAAAAATAAATTCTTTCATCAGTGTTATTCAGTGGAAAATGTTCCACTATTACATGTTCTCACAATTTGAGGTTGATTAAAGTTTTCACTTTTATTTCCAAATTCCAAGGAGAGAAACAGTATGTGGTTGGCATGGGTCAAGTGGCTCCTGGCTTTTTTTTTTTTTTTTAAAGATTTTATTTATTTATTTGACAGA
>NW_027925657.1:0-226 GCF_054177405.1 Leptonychotes weddellii
GCCTGCAGGTACCCCCTCACTTTTGCCCCCCCCCCCCATTTTTCTTATATAAACCTGGAAATATTTCCAGCACTTTGGAGACAGTCTTTGAGACATTACCTGGCTGTCTTCCCGGTGTGGGCCTCCCTGAAAGAACTTCCTCTCTTGTCTACCCACCCCCCCGCCAATGTGTCTTTCTGCCTTGGATTTTGTCAGCAGTGAGTGGCCAAAACTGGTCCGTTTGGGA
>NW_027925658.1:0-1348 GCF_054177405.1 Leptonychotes weddellii
TAAGAATAAAAAAAAAAATTGGAAAAAAAAAAAAAGTGAGGATGCTTGTAATCTAGTGGTCAATATGCATTGAATAATAGATAGGTGACTATCCTTTCAGCAAGTAAAATTAGATAGAAATGCATTTTTCCCAAGTTAAAATTTTCAGAAGAGAACTGAGCCAGCAGCTCCTCACCGTCCTTGCATAAACAAAGACCCAACAGGATCAATTAAGCTCATTTGTTGACTCATCCTATTAAAATGCCTCCAGGCCTCAAGGAAAAGATGAGCCCAAAATGCACTGTACTCAAACAGAAAATTGACGGATGAAAATAGATCAGCAAACCAAATTGGGTCTGGAAGGCAAGACTGGAGATTGGAAAGGCTTAATTTGAAAATCATATAAAATTTAGGCTAAAGGGAGCTGACTGTATCGTTCTATGTGTTCACTTACGTGCTTTAAAAAAAAAAAGGTGCTTTTCTTACCTCACACCTTATAATGTATGTGTTCAGATAAGCATTGTTTCCTTCCCTGTAGTTGACTCTGAAGCTTCGTGTTTATTGTAATGATGTTCACATGAACTGCTGTCATAACCTATGGGGTTTGTACCTGCAAAAAAAAAAAAAGTACATCTCCTTTTGGGGGATTAGACTTTCGTGACTTTCGTGAGAAGCTACCAGTTGTTCACAATCAAAGCTAACAACGTGGAGGTAGGAGATTGGGATTTTTAAAGAGAAGAGGTCTGATTTCCTAATATAGTATGTAAATTAAATCTACAGCCAATTTGCATGCAAAGTTGGGATGAGACAGAAAATCGTCACTAGAAATAGTTTCGAAATAGTTTTTTATCTTTTTTCTGCCTATTATTTAAAAGTTATACAGACAAAAGTAAAGAGCAAGTTTAACCCACTGCCAAGAGGTACCAGTGATTTATATTTTTGTGTATATATATGTATATATATTTTTAATTTTCCTTGTTCATACAGAGTTTGAAATGAGGAACTGTCTCTTGTAAATGGGATTATGATGATAATTTATCTTGTCACTTACATGAAACGTGTATCATTCTGTGTCATATGTAGAATTGGGCGTCGTTTGTAATGGCTTTGCAGCATTGTGCTGTAGGGAGATCTCCTAATTTAGGTAGCCAGCCCCCTCCTGATGGGTGTGTAAATGGTATCCAATGTTTTTGGTATTATAAACTACACTACTAGGAACATTGCTGCCATTGATGATTCTGTTTACAAACAGGCCTGAATGTGTTCTTCCTACTCTCAAATCCTCCCTCAGGCTTTCTTTTTGAAGGAATGTGTTTTTTTTGAAGTTGAACTGCTCAATCTTTTATTTATTTATTTATTTTTATTCTTA
>NW_027925659.1:0-226 GCF_054177405.1 Leptonychotes weddellii
AGCATTTCTAACACTATTAGAGAGTCGCTCCTCTAAATTCTCTACCCAGAAAAAGGCACAAAATACGATAACAACAAATCACAAAATATTTCATATATTTTTCAAGGGATCAATAGACCTGTAATGTCCATTCGTGGATGATTTAGACATCTATGACTGTCAGGTCCAAAAAGCTTATATAAAAGCTAGAGTTGTCTTCCGACGCATTAGACTCTGCTTCTGTGCA
>NW_027925660.1:0-226 GCF_054177405.1 Leptonychotes weddellii
AGAATATACGTAAAACTCCCAAAACCCAAAAAGGAAAAATATCAATAAGAATGTTTAAATTATTTGAGCAATCTGAAAATAAAACTTTAAAAATGCATTTGCATTAGTCACCATAAAAAAGTAATAATTACATATGATCTCATTGATATGAGGAATTCTTAATTGCAGGAAACAAACTGAGTGTTGTTGGAGTGGGGGGGGGGGTGGGAGGGATGGGGTGACTGGG
>NW_027925661.1:0-226 GCF_054177405.1 Leptonychotes weddellii
GTGAAAAAAAAATACATTTCTATTGTCTACGTACTCAAAAAATTGTGTCATAACTTACCCAAATGTGTTTTTCTATCATTTGAAAACTTTTTAGCTATTATTTGTTCTCATTCAGCTAACAACCATAATTATAATAATAAAAGCAGTATATGCACATTGACTTTCTATAGTTACCTGTGTTTCTGAACATTTTGTGGGATAGTGATTTAAGTATTTTTTAAATAAA
>NW_027925662.1:0-226 GCF_054177405.1 Leptonychotes weddellii
GTTACAAACTTCACTTAAACACCACAAGCACCTACAGTTGATATTTTTGTAGATGGGGGCGGGGAATGAGGGGAGCTCAGAAAGGTTGAGTGACTTGCCCAAGGTCACACAGCAATAATAATGTCAGAACAAGATTAGAACCCCGGTTAAGTGTACACTCTAAAAATGTCCAGAAACAAAAATAAATAAATAAAATTTTGAAAACATAAATCTGTCGAGAAGCATA
>NW_027925663.1:0-226 GCF_054177405.1 Leptonychotes weddellii
AAAAAAAAAGAAGAAGAAGAAGGTAGTGGGAGGGGAGGAATGAAGCGGGGGAAATCAGAGGGGTGGACGAACCATGAGAGACGATGGACTCTGAAAAACAAACTGAGGGTTCTAGAGGGGAGGGGGGTGGGAGGATGGGTTGGCCTGGTGGTGGGTATTGAGGAGGGCACGTTCTGCATGGAGCACTGGGTGTTGTGCACGAACAATGAATCATGGAACACTTCAT
>NW_027925664.1:0-226 GCF_054177405.1 Leptonychotes weddellii
AAATGCCTACGAAGGAAAAGGGGGTGGGGCAGGAGAAGGTAAGGAGAGCTCTGGGCTGGGGTGCAGGTTTGACATCTATAAAAGGAAACAGGGAAGGAAGAAGGATTATGGAGGAAGAACTTTAGGCTCAGTGTAATTTATTTTATTTTATTTTATTTATTTATTTGAGAGAGAGAATGAGATAGAGAGAGCATGAGAGGGGGGAGGGTCAGGGGGAGAAGCAGAC
>NW_027925665.1:0-226 GCF_054177405.1 Leptonychotes weddellii
CTGTCAAGTAAATAAAAATAAAATCTTAAAAAAAAAAAAATTGTGCTGGCCCTTGATTCAAAGTCTAGGGGAAAATAACCACACCTCCTAAAATGTGCTTTAAGGCTCATATATTCCAGGAATAGTATATAAAAAGAGGCTGCAAGATAAAACTTCACAATTCTAGTTTTGCAGTGTACATGAGAAAACTGGACATCATACGGCTTTCGCCTCTTTGCCATCTTCA
>NW_027925666.1:0-226 GCF_054177405.1 Leptonychotes weddellii
AGAAAAGAAAAGAAAAGAAAAAGAAAGAAAGAAAAAGAAAAGAAAGAAAGAAACAATGCTGTTGTGCACTAGAATTAAATAGGAATACTTCCATTATATAAAATATAATGAAGGTATGTGAGGTTCTTGACCGGATAAACAGAATAAAATCCTATTATTTTTTTTTTTCATTAGGAATTCAGTTTGGGGATGAGTTTCAATTTCTGCTTCTCAAGGGTCAACATGC
>NW_027925667.1:0-226 GCF_054177405.1 Leptonychotes weddellii
AGGTAGTAAGTCCATGGGAGGTAAACAAAAATGAGTATTTGAATGGAGGTAGAACTAACCAACTCAAGATATAAAGGCAAAATGGGAGACAATTAACGAGGGGAAGGAGAGGCAAGAACCACCCATCAATAAATTCCAGGCATTCCCATCAGAAAGCATGGGAGAGGAGATTTCTCTTTTATATCGGAGGTCTTTGGACCCTTGTCACGAAAAAATAAATATGAGG
>NW_027925668.1:0-226 GCF_054177405.1 Leptonychotes weddellii
ATCCTCACAGTTTGGGGGCCTCTCTGGGGTACCAATCGTTGCACAGTTATAAGCATCATGTTTTGATGGAGAAACTCATTCAGATGACCTTTCAGACCAAAGTGATCCATCTCAGCTACAGATTTAGGTATCCTTGGCCTGTAGAACTGAGTTACACTTTGAGGCATATCAGAGACAGACTGAAACAGGAAAAAAAAAATCTTTGAGATCTGTCTGAAAGTGGTAA
>NW_027925669.1:0-1348 GCF_054177405.1 Leptonychotes weddellii
GAGTAACTATATGCCAGCACATTAGATAATCTGGAAGAAATGGATGCATTCCTAGAGATGTATCAACTACCAAAACTGAACCAGGAAGAAATAGAAAACCTGAACAGACCTATAACCACTAAGGAAATTGAAGCAGTCATCAAAAATCTCCCAAAAAATAAAAGCCCAGGGCCAGATGGCTTCCCAGGGGAATTCTACCAAACATTTAAAGAAGAATTAATATCTATTCTTTTGAAACTGTTCCAAACAATAGAAATGGAAGGAAAACTTCCAATCTTGTTTTATGAGGCCACCATTACCTTGATCCCAAACCAGACAAAGACCCCATCAAAAAGGAGAATTACAGACCAATATCCCTGATGAACATGGATGCAAAAATTCTCACCAAAATACTAGCCAATAGGATCCAACAGTACATTAAAAGGATTATACACCACGACCAAGTGGGATTTATCCCTGGAATGCAGGGTTGGTTCAACATCTGCAAATCAATCAGTGTGATACAATACATTAATAAAAGAAAGAATAAGAACTATATGATCCTCTCAATAGATGCAAAAAAAGCATTTGACAAAGCACAGCATCCTTTCTTGATCCAAACTCTTCAGAGTATAGAGATAGAGGGTATGTACCTCAATATCATAAAAGCCATCTATGAAAAACCCACCGCGAATATCATTCTCAATGGGGAAAAACTGAGAGCTTTCCCCCTAAGGTCAGGAACACGGCAGGGATGTCCACTATCACCACTGCTATTCAACATAGTATTAGAAGTCCCAGCCACAGCAATCAGACAACAAAAAGAAATAAAAGGCCTCCGAATCGGCAAAGAAGAATTCAAACTCTCACTCTTTGCAGATGATATGATACTTTATGTGGAAAACCCAAAAACTCTACTCCAAAACTGCTAGAACTTACACAGGAATTCAGTAAAGTGGCAGGATATAAAATCAATGCACAGAAATCAGTGGCATATCTATACATTAACAACAAGACAGAAGAAAGAGAAATTAAGGAGTCGATCCCATGGTTTTGCACCCAAAACCATAAGATACCTAGGAATAAATCTAACCAAAGAGGCAAAGAATCTGTACTCAGAAAATTATAAAATACTCATGAAAGAAATTGAGGAAGACACAAAGAAATGGAAAAGCGTTCCATGCTCATGGATTAGAAGAACAAATATTGTGAAGATGTCAATGCTACCTAGAGCAATCTACACATTCAATGCAATCCCTATCAAAATACCATCAACTTTTTTCAAAGAAATGGAACAAATAATCCTAAAATTTGTATGGAACCAGAAAAGACCCCAAATAGCCAGAGGAAGGTTGAAAAAGAAAACCAA
>NW_027925670.1:0-226 GCF_054177405.1 Leptonychotes weddellii
AGCCTCCTTTATGATGTAAATAAAAATTATATATGCTATGTGAAGTAACCCTGGGGACTTCACTTGTAGAGATTTCGTCTATTATTCCCACGTCACACATGCAAAGATAGGACTAGGGGAACTATCCTTAATGTCCTAGGCATATTCTGCTTTGTTTGAATCTCTTGTCTCTTTCCTTAAAATTATTTGTAAAATGTAAAACTTGGTAAGATCCTTGGTTTGTTTA
>NW_027925671.1:0-226 GCF_054177405.1 Leptonychotes weddellii
AAACAGTCCAACATATTACATTAATTATAATAAAAGTTTTTGCCCTCAAACTCAACCTTAAAGTATTTTTTTAAAGATTTTATTTATTTACATTGGGGAGGGTATGTGCTATGGTGAGCGCTGTGAACTGTGCAAGACTGTTGAATCACAGATCTGTACCTCTGAAACAAATAATACATTATATGTTAAAAAAAAAAAAAGAAGTACATAGCAGGAGGGGAAGAAT
>NW_027925672.1:0-226 GCF_054177405.1 Leptonychotes weddellii
CTATTATAGTCAATATTCACTCAGTTAAAAAAAAAAAAAAACCAACCATATCATGCCAGGTACCTTGTGAAACAAAAATAAGACACCTGTGCTTATCCTTTTGGAACTCTTTGCCTTGGAAGGGAGACAGACACAAATCCTTTTCATCCCCGATGATAAAGGCCGCAAACGATGTGCACACCCAGGCCATGAAATCACCAAAGGTGTTGGCTTACCCACAGGATGC
>NW_027925673.1:0-226 GCF_054177405.1 Leptonychotes weddellii
ACTTCCCCTCCTTCTACACCCAAACCTCACCTCCCACCTCACCTTGTCACATAACCCCAACATCGAGTCACCACCATACCCACCTCACCTCACCTCTTCACCCACCTCACCTCACCTTCCTTACCCACCTCACCTCAGTTCCTCACCCACCTCACTTCTCCTCACCATCCTCACCCACCTCACCTCACCTCCACACCCACCTCACCTCACCTTCCTTACCCACCTC
>NW_027925674.1:0-226 GCF_054177405.1 Leptonychotes weddellii
AATCAAATGATTACTTAGGGATCATCGTGACAGAGAAAATGCCACCCTTTGACTTTCTCTAAAAGGCAACCATAAGACAATATCCACCACAATATAAATTTCCACTTCAAGAATTTGGATGTATTAGAAATAACTCAGAAAAAGCTGGGTCTAATTTGGCCCTCACCTGGAAAGTTCTCACTTCAAGAAATAAAAATTTTTGTAAGGTATTTTTAGGCCAAATAAC
>NW_027925675.1:0-226 GCF_054177405.1 Leptonychotes weddellii
AAGCACAAATTTTTTAGTTTTGATGAAGTCCACTTTATCTGTTTTATTCTTTTGTCCCTTGTGTTTTTTGGTATTGTATCTAAAAAACTATTGCCTAATTCAAAGTTACAAAACTGTCTTATGTTTCTTTCTAAGAGTTTTATAATTTTAACTTATTTTTAGTTCTAATTTTGAGCTGTTTTTGGTGTGTAGTATAAGGAAAAGGTCCACCTTTATTCTTTTGCAT
>NW_027925676.1:0-226 GCF_054177405.1 Leptonychotes weddellii
TGAAAAAGAGGTTCTATGATATGTATTAGACCATGATCTCATGGTAGGGAGGGATTTCTCAAAATCATAAAGGAAAAATTGATAAAGTAAGATACATTGAACTTAAAAACTTTTGTTCACAAAGACACCATGAAAAGGACACCAAAATGAATGGCAAAGTAAGGAAATCCAAAAATCTGCTCCTCTATAAAAGCAATGAGAACACAGGCAAAATTTTTCAAAATCA
>NW_027925677.1:0-226 GCF_054177405.1 Leptonychotes weddellii
ATGCACTGTAGCCCTGCTGGGCTGCCACTTGGCTGTAGGTACTGTAATCCGTGGACGCCATTTTCTCTCCTTCCTTCTCGTTCTCTCCCCAATAAAACTTTATTTAAAACAACAGGAGGTGGGCCAGATTTGGCCCTCGGGCCGTAGCGTGCTGACTCCTGTACCAGGGCCTGATTTCATAAGCCTGCCTACAGCTCATCTGTCTTAAGGACTATAGCTGTGTTTG
>NW_027925678.1:0-226 GCF_054177405.1 Leptonychotes weddellii
ATTTCCGGTACAGCCAGGAGTTGGCGAGACCAGCTGCACTCCTGGGGGTGAGCACCCCCTCACATGGGAGTCAGGCGAGCCAGAGCCAGGCCCCTGGGAGGCCGGACGGTCCAGGCACTTCCTCCACCTTCACGATGAGATGCTGCAAGAGCTCCCGTGCTCCTTCTGGAATAGAGATGCTGAGCACAGACGTGACCTCATTTACAACACAGACCCAGCACTCCGA
>NW_027925679.1:0-226 GCF_054177405.1 Leptonychotes weddellii
GAAGGAAATACCTGAGCCATTTTCTCCGTCTCAGATGACTTTATCGTATTGACCACATCTGTAACTAGAGAGGGGAACTCTGAAAAAGTGGAGCCTGAGAGCTCACATTTGGCTCAAAGGTAGAAGGAAAGTAAGGTACAGGATATAGGTTATTTCTCAGTAGAAATGGTCTGACTCTTGGTTCAGAATGTGGAGGGTGGAGGTACAATCTGCTGGGTTGATGGGA
>NW_027925680.1:0-1348 GCF_054177405.1 Leptonychotes weddellii
ATGAGACAAAAAATTGCTATTGTTAAAGACCAGCGCATGTGTGGTGATTTGTTATTTCAGCCACAGGAGACTGATCGGGACGGGGATGCTGTCAAGGGGACATGAGCACAGATGGCTAAGGGCCGCTGCACGGGTCTGTCCTGATCTTCTGCGCCCTGGTCATCACCCCTCTTGACACCTGGGATTCCGTCCTGGGAAGGCTGAGTCAGGCTTTCCCATCTGCCCCGGGGAGGGGGAGCCACCGGGGTGCAAGACCCAGGTTAGGAACAGCAAGCCGAGGCAGCTTAGTGGCCGAAGCCTGGCTGGTTCTTCCTCTGGCCACCGGCGAAGGTGCCCGTTTGGCCTCTGAAGCAGAGTGTCCCTTCACGTCAAGGAACCTGTGAGCTGCGTCCAACCCCTGGTGGACCAGACCATCGCCACTAAGTGAGCAGATGGCCTAACACGCAGGGCCGTGTGTCCACCAAGCTGGGGGCGCCCTCTGTCCTTGGGTCCCCTGCCTCAGGGACAGAACTCAGCCTGTTGCGCAGCCCCCCCGCCCGACAACACACACGCAGGAAAGGAGGGCCAGGCAGGCAGCCCCGCGTACACCCTGCCCCCTCACTGTGCTGCTACACGCATGCACTTTTCCATGCATGCGGGGGCTCTGTCACAATGGTCGGTGCCCAGGGACAAGCAAGAACACTCCCATCTGCCCGTCTCGTCTTGCCTTCAGTCCCTGGCAGAGCGAGGCCAAACCCAAGTTGCAGGGCAGAGGAAGAGGCTGCGTTCGACTGTCTCAGCAGCAAGCCGGGGAGACCTGAGGACAGGAGAGAGAGGGGCTGAAGCCAGTGCCCCCCTCAAAGCTGCCGACTGCCCAAATGCCCGTGGTCCTTCATAAAGCAAAAGTCTCAGCCGCTTTGTCCTCAAGGCCAAGAGCCCAGCCAGGTGTGCACATCAGGGCGGCTACCTTCCTCCTCGGGGAGCACAATGAGCTTTGCCCACCCAGGCCAGCCAAGCTGAGTCCTGGGCACGAGCCCCAACCCCGGCACACCCGTGTGTGTGGTCTGACTGGCTCACCCAGAGCCCAGCTGGCCCTCAGGGGCGGGAAGGGCTCCCAGCTGCCCAGCTCCGGTCACAGCAGAAGCCCTGCAAGCCGCCACCCCCACCCCAAGACCCTGGACGGTGTTGGAGGTGGCCCTTCTTTACGTCCTGGTTCCCGTTCTCTACTTTCCAAATTCCCCAGACGCCAACATCCAAGTTCAGGGCGGAGGGAACATGGCCTTCTCCCCTTTCTAGGTCAGAAATGTTTTGTAACAAAGCCCTCGGGCTCTGTAAATGTTTGCTTGCAGGGTTGTTTTGCTCAGCTGAG
>NW_027925681.1:0-226 GCF_054177405.1 Leptonychotes weddellii
AAGGGGGGGAAATCGGAGGGGTAGACAAACCATGAGAGACGATGGACTCTGAAAAACAAACTGAGGGTTCTAGAGGGGAGGGGGGTGGGAGGATGGGTTAGCCTGGTGATGGGTATTGAGGAGGGCACATTCTGCATGGAGCACTGGGTGTTATGCACAAACAATGAATCATGGAACACTACATCTAAAACTAATGATGCAATGTATGGGGATAATATAAGAATAA
>NW_027925682.1:0-226 GCF_054177405.1 Leptonychotes weddellii
AGATGGTGTCCTATTATGTCATTCTCTGTGTTGCTATAGAAACATTTTTGTGAAAACTGCCATTAAGCCCCCTTGACGGTAATGCTGATGGAATCTGTTATCAACTCCCTCTGGAGTCAGCTGGTGGGTACTGCTGCTCCGCCATTCGAACAGGACCTGGAAAAAGCACGAGGACATGAAGGGATAGATGCTGACAGAGGCTTGGATCCCCATTCTGAAAATATTA
>NW_027925683.1:0-226 GCF_054177405.1 Leptonychotes weddellii
AATAATAATAATAATAAATAAATAAATAAAAAGAAAGAATGGCAGGAGAGGGGCGCCTGGGTGGCTCAGTCGGTTAAATGTCCAACTCTTGGTTTTAGCTCTGGTTGTGATCTCAAGGTCTGGAGATTGAGCCTCACAGCAGGCTTGAGTCCCACTGCAGGTGCCCTGCTCAGCGGGGAGTCTGCTTGGATTCTCTTTGCCCCTCCTGACCTCGTGCTCTCTCTCT
>NW_027925684.1:0-226 GCF_054177405.1 Leptonychotes weddellii
CTAATGTCACTGAGAAGACTTATAAAGGATCTGATCAAATCTAATGTAAACTGTGTAGATGTGATTCATGCTTACTAACATAGAAGGTGTACTTACAGTTAATGATAGGACAATAAACATTGAAACAAGTCATGTAGATAAGAGTTAGAGGCTTAATGAAGACATACAAATTTGCAGTAAAATGTACTGATGGGTCAGTCACAAATGTACTAACAACTCCCTAAAA
>NW_027925685.1:0-226 GCF_054177405.1 Leptonychotes weddellii
CTAATGTCACTGAGAAGACTTATAAAGGATCTGATCAAATCTAATGTAAACTGTGTAGATGTGATTCATGCTTACTAACATAGAAGGTGTACTTACAGTTAATGATAGGACAATAAACATTGAAACAAGTCATGTAGATAAGAGTTAGAGGCTTAATGAAGACATACAAATTTGCAGTAAAATGTACTGATGGGTCAGTTACAAATGTACTAACAACTCCCTAAAA
>NW_027925686.1:0-226 GCF_054177405.1 Leptonychotes weddellii
AAAACAAAATTCCCTTTATTTTTAAAATTTTTTTCAAATATTCCCTTTAATGTATAGCCTCTCCTTTACACTAAACACAATCTACCAGCTTACCTCCCACTGAAGCTAAAGACTCACTACTCTTTCACTATATATCTATTGATTTTCCATCACTAGATCAGAGATTTTATTTTTCTGTTTTCCACTATTCTTTTTTTTTTCAATATTTTATTTATTTGAGAGAGAG
>NW_027925687.1:0-226 GCF_054177405.1 Leptonychotes weddellii
ATCATATGTGATCATATTCTTTTTTTTTTTAATCTTTTTCTTTTTCTTTTTTTTTTTTTTTCTTTCTTTCCCTTTCTTCTCCCCCGGTTTCAGGTCTGACTTGTTTAGTGTATATTTTTCTGGGGTCATTGTTACCCTGTTAGCATTTTGTTCTCTCATTCATCTATTCTCCTCTGGACAAAATGACAAGATGGAAAAAGTCACCTCAAAAAAAAAAAAAAAAAAA
>NW_027925688.1:0-226 GCF_054177405.1 Leptonychotes weddellii
GGTAGTTTCATAGTATGAGCTGGTAAAAAAAAAAAAAAAATTTGGAGGTGGCAGGACTGGCTAATGTTTGAACCACGTGGCATGAGGGGGTGGCTGCGTGATTGTGAGAACTGGCCCAGCTGTGTATTCTTGCAAGTGGTGAGAGAGGAACTATTTTAGGCTCTCCCTAATAAGCAGGATAAAGTGCTTCCAAAAGTACACTTGTAAAATGGTTTTGTAACTCAGA
>NW_027925689.1:0-226 GCF_054177405.1 Leptonychotes weddellii
CTGACTGAGCCACCCAGGTGCCCTGACTTTTTTTTTTTTTTAAGATTTTTTTAAAAAAGTAATCTCTATACCCAGTGTGGGGCTGAAACTCATGACCCTAAGATCAAGAGTTGAATATTCTACCAAATGAGCCAGCCATGCTCCCTTTGACCATTTCTTGTACCAGGTACAGGTGTGTGGTTCTCCCATTTTGGACAGTCCTGTTTCTTCCTGATCAGTCAGCTGC
>NW_027925690.1:0-226 GCF_054177405.1 Leptonychotes weddellii
ATTCTCTTTTCCTCAGGGGATATTAGTCTCTTGATTGCCACTCAGGTCATGGTCTCAGGATCCTAAGATCCAGCCCCACACTGGGCTCTGCGCTGTTCAGGGGGTCTGCTGGAGATTCTCCCTCTCCTTTTGCCTCTCCCCCTCCCCCCACTTGTGTGTGCTTTCTCTCTCTAAATAAATAAATCTTTAAAAAAAAAAAGTAGTCCATGTTAACACTAATCAGAAT
>NW_027925691.1:0-1348 GCF_054177405.1 Leptonychotes weddellii
TGCAACAGGTTTTCTGCCTTTGGGATTATGACCATAATAAGACTTCTCATCAAAAAGGATTCCAGGGGTGCCTGGGTGGCTCAGTAGGTTAAGCGTCTGCCTTCGGCTCAGATCATGATTCCAGGGTCCTGGGATCGAGCCCCACATAGGGGCTCCCTGCTTAGCGGGGAGCCTGCTTCTGTCTCTCTCTCTCTGTTCCCCGTCCATCCCTCCAGCTCATCGTCTCTCTTTCTCTCTCTCAAATACATAAAATCTTAAAAAAAAAAATTCCAAAAGACCTCATTTGCAGAGGATTTTGATGTGTTTGCTTTTTAACTTTTTATTTTGAAAATATCCTACATCTTCTTGAGTACATAAAATAGTATAATCAATTCCCATTTTTTGGTCAGCCAGCCTTAGGAATTAAGACATGGCCAATCATGTTTTATCTATACTTCTCACTTTTAATACTCTTACCTCAGTTTGTATATGAGGCAAGTCCCAGTCATCATTTCATCTGTAAATACTTTCATAAACATCTCTAAAAATTAGTTTTTAAAATGTAGCCATACCTAATAAATTAATAATTCATCACTCTAATCAAATGCCTTCAATGATCATTTATCTGATTTTTTTCTCTTTAATTTTTTCTTTTTTATAAGGAAAAGCTTACATACAGTGAAGAATGTATACATGTGTAAACACCACAGTATAACTACTTAAGCTCAGACAAAGTTATAGGATGTTTCCAGCATTCCAGCATCTTCCCTTGAGCTCCTCCTCAGTCAGTAATTATCCCCTCTGAAGACAGAGGTCAGAACAGTAGTTTTGAACTTCATATCAACCGAATCATATAATCTTGTGTCTGGCTTTTTTCACTCAACATTGTCTATGAAATTGATTCATGTTATACTTAGCAGGAGCTTGTTCTTGTAGCTGTGGACTGTTCTGTTTCATTGAATGAATATACTGCAATTATTTGATCATTCTACTGGTTCCAGTTTGAGGTTATTGTGAATAGTACTATTAACATGCCATACATATCTTTTGTGAGCATAATAATAATTCATTTCTGGTGTGTGTGTGTACAATATATATATATCAAACAGTGAAGTTACTGGATCACAGGGTAGGCATGTGTTTAGCTTTAGTAGATATTGCTAAGCAGTATGTGAGTTCCAGGTGCTCCACATTCTCATTAACACTTGGTAGTGTTAGTCCTTGCAAGTATGGCCAATCTGATAAGAGTATAGTGGCATCTCATTGTGGTTTTACTTTGTATTTCTCTGATAACCAGTGCTTTTCAACACTTTTTAATATGCTTATTGACTTTTAAGATATCCTCTTTTGTTAAGTGCCTGTTAAAGAC
>NW_027925692.1:0-226 GCF_054177405.1 Leptonychotes weddellii
CAAAGATGCAGATGTAGTGAAAAGAAAGGCCATATGCACCCCAATGTTCATAGCAGCAATGTCCACAATAGCCAAACTGTGGAAAGAGCTGAGATGCCCTTCAACAGATGAATGGATAAAGAAGATGTGGTCCATATACACAATGGAATATTACTCAGCCATCAGAAAGGATGAATACCCAACTTTTACATCAACATGGTTGGGACTGGAGATTATGCTAAGTGAA
>NW_027925693.1:0-226 GCF_054177405.1 Leptonychotes weddellii
AAAATGGAAAACAACACAGCAACACACAGCAGTTCTGCGAGGGAATTTCAGAGTGATAAACGCCTACACGGAGAAACCAGAAAAATCTCTAACTAACTTCACATCTCAAGGAACTACAAAAGAACAAATGAAAGTTAGCAGAAGAAAGTAAGTACCAAATTTCAGAGCAGTTATAAGTGAAATGCAAAATAAAAAGACAGAAAAGATCAAGGAGACGAAGAGATGT
>NW_027925694.1:0-226 GCF_054177405.1 Leptonychotes weddellii
CACATGCACAGGGCACGTGCACACGCACACACTATACACACATGCACACATACAGACACATGCACAGGGCACTGCACACGCGCACACGGTATGCACACACACAGGGCTCATACACGCGCACACACTTCGTCCTGCCACTACCCTTGACCTCATGCCCTGGAGGTCCAAAGCCGCCTAGGCGGGTCACCGGGGGCTACTGGAGCCCTGTTAGAGGCTGGATTTGCAC
>NW_027925695.1:0-226 GCF_054177405.1 Leptonychotes weddellii
AAAACAAAATTCCCTTTATTTTTAAAATTTTTTTCAAATATTCCCTTTAATGTATAGCCTCTCCTTTACACTAAACACAATCTACCAGCTTACCTCCCACTGAAGCTAAAGACTCACTACTCTTTCACTATATATCTATTGATTTTCCATCACTAGATCAGAGATTTTATTTTTCTGTTTTCCACTATTCTTTTTTTTTCAATATTTTATTTATTTGAGAGAGAGA
>NW_027925696.1:0-226 GCF_054177405.1 Leptonychotes weddellii
AGTTGCTTTAGTTACTTTCGCTGAAGTCACTATCAGATTTAAATGAAATTTTACCTAGAATATCTTGGCTATTTTTTTATAGAATTTTTTTTTTTTATTCTTAAGTTAATCCCCATACATTACATCATTAGTTTTAGATGAAGTGTTCCATGATTCATTGTTTGTGCATAACACCCAGTGCTCCATGCAGAATGTGCCCTCCTCAATACCCACCACCAGGCTAACC
>NW_027925697.1:0-226 GCF_054177405.1 Leptonychotes weddellii
ATATACCACATCTTCTTTATCCATTCATCTGTCGATGGACATCTTGGCTCTTTCCACAGTTTGGCTATTGTGGACATTGCTGCTATAAACATCGGGGTACACGTACCCCTTCGGATCCCTACTTTTGTATCTTTGTCCCCCCCTTTATTTTACCCTTCCTTCTCCTAATGTCCTCCATGCTGCTTCTAATGAAGGTGTCAGCTCCTCTTTGGCCAGAAAAACTTAA
>NW_027925698.1:0-226 GCF_054177405.1 Leptonychotes weddellii
GACAGAGACACACAGCGAGGGAGGGACCACAAGCAGGGGGAATGGGAGAGGGAGAAGGAGGCTCCCCGCAGAGCAGGGAGCCCCACGCGGGGCTAGATCCCAGGACCCTGGGATCATGACCTGAGCCGAAGGCAGACACTCCATGACTGAGCCACCCAGGTGCCCCAAGCTCCATCGGGATTTCCTTAATCACATTCTTCTTCTCTAGCTTACTTTGTTGTAAGAA
>NW_027925699.1:0-226 GCF_054177405.1 Leptonychotes weddellii
AGGTTCTTCATTCAAATGAAGGTCTTCCATGGGCGCCTGGGTGGCTCAGTTGGTTAAGCGACTGCCTTCGGCTCAGGTCATGATCCTGGAGTCCCGGGATCGAGTCCCGCATCGGGCTCCCTGCTCGGCAGGGAGTCTGCTTCTCCCTCTGACCCTCCTCCCTCTCATGCTCTCTGTATCTCATTCTCTCTGTCTCAAATAAATAAATAAAATCTTTAAAAAAAAA
>NW_027925700.1:0-226 GCF_054177405.1 Leptonychotes weddellii
AGATGGTGTCCTATTATGTCATTCTCTGTGTTGCTATAGAAACATTTTTGTGAAAACTGCCATTAAGCCCCCTTGACGGTAATGCTGATGGAATCTGTTATCAACTCCCTCTGGAGTCAGCTGGTGGGTACTGCTGCTCCGCCATTCGAACAGGACCTGGAAAAAGCACGAGGACATGAAGGGATAGATGCTGACAGAGACTTGGATCCCCATTCTGAAAATATTA
>NW_027925701.1:0-226 GCF_054177405.1 Leptonychotes weddellii
TAGTCGGCCCTGGCGGCGGAGCAGGGTTGGCTCTGCAGTTGCGCAGCTCCTGTCCCGGCCCTTCTACCCCGCCGCCTCCTGACGCCGGGCGTGATGTCACCACGCCGGCGGCCGCCATTACAGAGAGCCGAGCTCCGGGACTAGATCGAGCGGAGCAGGGCTGCGGCCGGTGGCCGGGTAGTGCAGGGAGAGTTCGCGGGTTCGCGCTAGCGCCGAGCAGCCGCCA
>NW_027925702.1:0-1348 GCF_054177405.1 Leptonychotes weddellii
ACCCATAACCCAAAGGTTCCTTTTGATCATATATAGAGAAGACTTTTCAATTTTGACTTGATCTTTCTGTCTTTAAAAACCTCTGACAACATTTCCTAAAATTCTCTCAGACCAAAGGCTGAGTAGGAAGGACAGTGAGGGCTGCATGACTTTGTGTTCTCTGTTCTCCACTACTCATTTCTGGGGCATTGCTGTGAATCGTTCAACAACAGCCTTGCTCCCCTTGAGGACGGGAAAATTTGAATTGCAGCAGGGGAGGAGGGGGAAGGAGGATCCACATGCAGGGTTTGTTCATTAAGCAAATAGAGTTGATATATTCAGACAATGGTTTGTGGGAGTTAAAAAAAAAACTCCTTGTGAAAAATTAACAGACAGGGTGGGGTGACATTCAGTGGCCATCCGGGGCGACGGACCTTCCAGCTTGGAACCATGGCCCAGTTTGTCCATAACCTCGAGGAGAAGGCCCCAGCGCTGGTGAACGCTGCTGTGACTTACTCAAAGCCTCAACTGGCCACATTTTGGCACTATGCCAGGGTTGAGCTGGTTCCTCCAACCCCTGTTGAGATCCCTACAGCTATTCAGAGCTTGAAAAAAATAGTCAAGAGTGCTCAGACTGGTAGCTTCAAACAGCTCACAGTTAAGGAAGCTCTGCTGAATGGTTTGGTGGCCACCGAGGTGTGGACATGGTTTTATGTCGGCGAGATCATAGGCAAGCGTGGCATCATTGGCTATAATGTTTGAAGGCTAATCTTTAACATCTGTTTATATGTGACTTATTATTTGAGTGTTCTTGGACCATGTGTGATCAGACTGGTATTTGAATAAAAGAAGATAATGTATCAAAAAAAAAATTTAACAGATAGTTACAAGTGAATATCTTGTAGGGCAGATTCTCCAGGCCCTGGCAGCTGACGTCCCAGATGGCTCAGGGTGTGTAGAGAGCACAGTGTGGCCAGTGAGGAGACTGTCTGCAGAAGTGCGCTCACCTTCTCTCCTGGAACCCAGAGAGGGAGGGGACAGAAGGAATTGTCTTGGTTGTGAACTACTGAGCTAGGTGACTCATTTCTTTTCTCCCTACCCATCACACTTTCTCTTCATACCCATCACACTTTCATAAAAAAAGTTAGTGAATTTTTACCTGGTTGCTTTGGGTGAGGTGTACTGAATGTCAAAATTCACAAAATAGCTTTTCTGGCTCCTCTCCCTTCTCAGTCATGGACCCTGGGTTGGCTGCTGCCCCCATTTCTCCAGTGTTTCCTTCCCAGACAGCCTGGTCCTCTCCTTCTTGCAGGTGGTTATGAAGGTCCTGCCCCTTTCTCCCTCCTCTCTGTTCACAGCGCACCTGTGG
>NW_027925703.1:0-226 GCF_054177405.1 Leptonychotes weddellii
ATTCTTATGTTAATCCCCATACATTATATCATTAGTTCTAGATGAAGTGTTCCATGATTCATTGTTCGTGCACAACACCCAGTGCTCCATGCAGAACGTGCCCTCCTCAATACCCACCACCAGGCCAACCCATCCTCCCACCCCCCTCCCCTCTAGAACCCTCAGTTTGTTTTTCAGAGTCCATCGTCTCTCATGGTTCATCCACCCCTCCGATTTCCCCCGCTTC
>NW_027925704.1:0-226 GCF_054177405.1 Leptonychotes weddellii
ATGCACTGTAGCCCTGCTGGGCTGCCACTTGGCTGTAGGTACTGTAATCCGTGGACGCCATTTTCTCTCCTTCCTTCTCGTTCTCTCCCCAATAAAACTTTATTTAAAACAACAGGAGGTGGGCCAGATTTGGCCCTCGGGCCGTAGCGTGCTGACTCCTGTACCAGGGCCTGATTTCATAAGCCTGCCTACAGCTCATTTGTCTTAAGGACTATAGCTGTGTTTG
>NW_027925705.1:0-226 GCF_054177405.1 Leptonychotes weddellii
GGTAGTTTCATAGTATGAGCTGGTAAAAAAAAAAAAAAAATTTGGAGGTGGCAGGACTGGCTAATGTTTGAACCACGTGGCATGAGGGGGTGGCTGCGTGATTGTGAGAACTGGCCCAGCTGTGTATTCTTGCAAGTGGTGAGAGAGGAACTATTTTAGGCTCTCCCTAATAAGCAGGATAAAGTGCTTCCAAAAGTACGCTTGTAAAATGGTTTTGTAACTCAGA
>NW_027925706.1:0-226 GCF_054177405.1 Leptonychotes weddellii
CCAGAGGGCACCAAAGCACAGCCCAGACAGTGTAGCTGACTCAGCTGCAAACTGGGGGAGGCTGTGGGTGTGGCCGACGTTGGGTGGGTGGGGGGGCAGCCCCTGGGGCTGAGCAAGGCCATAGCCACGGTTCCACAGACCTGGGGGTCCACCCTGTTGGTGTCAAATCCAGGCCTTTCCACCCCCTGGCCTCTCTTCTGCAAGGACTCAGAGCCAACAACACTGC
>NW_027925707.1:0-226 GCF_054177405.1 Leptonychotes weddellii
AATCAAATGATTACTTAGGGATCATCGTGACAGAGAAAATGCCACCCTTTGACTTTCTCTAAAAGGCAACCATAAGACAATATCCACCACAATATAAATTTCCACTTCAAGAATTTGGATGTATTAGAAATAACTCAGAAAAAGCTGGGTCTAATTTGGCCCTCACCTGGAAAGTTCTCACTTCAAGAAATAAAAATTTCTGTAAGGTATTTTTAGGCCAAATAAC
>NW_027925708.1:0-226 GCF_054177405.1 Leptonychotes weddellii
ATATCCATAGTATGAATCCTCTATTATTACCAACCACATTAAAACCAACTTTTTATAAGGAATAACTGTATGATCTATGGTAATAGCAAAACATTGAAAGAAAAGTCAGCCATGTACCAAAACATGATATATCTGAATGATAGGTCAAGCAGAAAAGATATGAATTGAAAAGCCATGATTCGTGGCTTCTTTAAAAAAACAAAACAAAAAAAGAAATACGTACTTA
>NW_027925709.1:0-226 GCF_054177405.1 Leptonychotes weddellii
AAAAAAAAAGAAGAAGAAGAAGGTAGTGGGAGGGGAGGAATGAAGCGGGGGAAATCAGAGGGGTGGACGAACCATGAGAGACGATGGACTCTGAAAAACAAACTGAGGGTTCTAGAGGGGAGGGGGGTGGGAGGATGGGTTGGCCTGGTGGTGGGTATTGAGGAGGGCACGTTCTGCATGGAGCACTGGGTGTTGTGCATGAACAATGAATCATGGAACACTTCAT
>NW_027925710.1:0-226 GCF_054177405.1 Leptonychotes weddellii
GGATGGATGCGTGAAGCCTGGAGATAGGGCCCCCTGGCGCCCTCGGGGGCCTCACGCTGAAGCAGAATGAGGTGAGGAGCGCCTAGTCTAGGGTGGTGGAAGTGAGGAGGGAGGTCAGGGGTAAGGAAGACCCTTTGGAGAAAAACAAACCCAGCGCTACCTGCTGAGTGGCCTGGGATGGGAGGAAAGGAGGAGAGGGAAATCTAGTCTCCAGCATTAGCGACAC
>NW_027925711.1:0-226 GCF_054177405.1 Leptonychotes weddellii
CTAAATTACTCTGAAGTATTAGTTCTTTTTTTTTTTTTTTAAAGATTTTATTTATTTATTTGAGAGAGAGAATGAGAGACAGAGAGCATGAGAGGGAGGAGGGTCAGAGGGAGAAGCAGACTCCCTGCCGAGCAGAGAGCCTGATGCGGGACTCGATCCCGGGACTCCAGGATCATGACCTGAGCCGAAGGCAGTCGCTAAACCAACTGAGCCACCCAGGCGCCCC
>NW_027925712.1:0-1348 GCF_054177405.1 Leptonychotes weddellii
GCTTAAGAGTCACCAGATTTGACGGTTACCAGGGACACTTTACATTCTTAGCACTATGCTCAACAGTTTGGATTGGAAGGAAAGAGCGATTATAGCAGAGGGGATTTAGGACAGAAATCACATCTGTTTAGTTTCTCTGTGCCCTGTTCCTTGTACATGATAGGGACCCAGCATAGATTAGTGTAGTAGAGAGAGGGATTTATCAAATGGAGGATTTGGGGATAGCAGGTTTTCCATCCTGGGCAAAGATCTGGAGGTTGGAACGAGCAGGTCACTTAGGGGCCCAACTGCCAGAGAGAGTCCGCATTAGGAAGCTCTGTAAGATGATGTTAGGGTTGGTTACCACAGCCTTCCTTGCCAGACTGCAATTTGTATTTAATTTCACAAGCACCACATACGTGCAGTGGTGACCGAATGGAGGCTGGAAAGGTGGGTTTGGAGGGAAAAGCGTACCAGGGACAGGCAAGGGTGAGTGCCTCATTGGACGATTTCAAACACACCCATGTTCTGAATCCCCAGTAAGAGGGTTTGCCCCGTTATTTCAGTCTTTTAAAAATGGCTTTTTCTTACAATGTATGTATTAGATTCTGCTTCGTGAAGGCTGCAAGAAGATTCTCGTGGCAGACTCTTTGTCCTTACTGAAGAAAATGCACCGAACTCAAATGAAAGGCGTTCTGGTCGATGGTGGGTAAAATTGAAATAATCCTATTGGAATCACATGCTTTGCTTTCAGAATAGACAGAGCAAATAGAAATACTGTGTGATCCCAAGTGTGTGTGTTTCCTTGCAGAGGAGAACATCTGTGAATCGTGCCTTTCCCCTATTCTTCCATCAGGTGAGGTGGTTGGGAGGGGGGACATCCCCAAATGTGGGTTCATGAGTAGAATTAAAACTTTGACGTTAACTAATTATTATATAGCTTTTGGAATAACCCATTTTAGAGGAGAATTTCAGCCCACAGCTGTCCTCAGTTGCACGCTGGTACTGCCCTTCTTGAAAGCTGAGGTGCTCACCCGGCAGGGAGTCTGCATTACCTGGGAGGTAGAGCCCAGATGCTGCTCCCACCCCAAGAGGTGCGGGACCCCAGAATTTGCAGTTCTAACACGTTCCCACGTGGTGTGGATGCTACTTCAGGGGCCATTGTGTGAGATACCATGGCTTTAGGGTAAAACAGAGTGGAAAATCTACCATTGACAATGCTTAAATTCCAAGGTAGAAGAATCGTGTGTAGCTTCCCCCTTTCTTCAAACTTGCTCTGCTATATGGTTCAAGGCACCTAATTTTCCCACATTTCACCAGAAACCTACTACTTGCCATCTAATTCGAACATTAGCATGTGTTTATTTGT
>NW_027925713.1:0-226 GCF_054177405.1 Leptonychotes weddellii
CTATTATAGTCAATATTCACTCAGTTAAAAAAAAAAAAAAACCAACCATATCATGCCAGGTACCTTGTGAAACAAAAATAAGACACCTGTGCTTATCCTTTTGGAACTCTTTGCCTTGGAAGGGAGACAGACACAAATCCTTTTCATCCCCGATGATAAAGGCCGCAAACGATGTGCACACCCAGGCCATGAAATCACCGAAGGTGTTGGCTTACCCACAGGATGC
>NW_027925714.1:0-226 GCF_054177405.1 Leptonychotes weddellii
AGTGGAGAGCTATTGTAGGTTGTGAATACAGTGAATGTTAGGAAAGTGATACTTTAGAAACCTTAGATTGACATGCAAATGTAAATAGGACTATAATGGAAGGGGAATCT
The DNA here is from genome assembly GCF_054177405.1 of Leptonychotes weddellii. Lineage (NCBI taxonomy): Eukaryota > Metazoa > Chordata > Mammalia > Carnivora > Phocidae > Leptonychotes > Leptonychotes weddellii. The sequence goes on from NW_027925714.1 coordinate 111, forward strand.
CAAAGACAATGAGATTTGCAAGGAAAACAATACACAATGGAAATGTTGAGGTCTGGGTTAGTAGCAATAGGATGAAGAAAGTATTCCAATAATAAAAATATTTCAGAGGCGCCTGG
>NW_027925715.1:0-226 GCF_054177405.1 Leptonychotes weddellii
ATATTTTACAATATTATTCCATCTATGTTGTATTTACCAGAATATCCTCAATTATGTCTAATATGCAGAAGATACCTTGCAATAGTTTTTAATTGGTCATGGGGTTTTTGTTATTGTTCATGGAAATGGAGAAATAAATGGCTATCCATCTTCATAGCTATTAAGGTAATTAAAATTTATAACTTAAAGTTTCCTAAATTGCAACCCAAAAATATATACCTATTTA
>NW_027925716.1:0-226 GCF_054177405.1 Leptonychotes weddellii
TCTATCTGACACCTAACCCTCAAGGGGTTTTAGAAAGCACTTTTGATCTTTCTGGAAACAGCAGAGCATGGGAAAGAGAGGGGTTGCAATCCAGTACTAGCCAACAAGTACCTGGCACACTTACAGATTTTAACAAGAAAAAACAGGTAGGAATGATACCATTTAAGCAAGCTCCTATCTTAATAGCACTGGGTTGATACAAGTATATACAGTTTCAAGAAAAAAA
>NW_027925717.1:0-226 GCF_054177405.1 Leptonychotes weddellii
AACAGCCATATAAATTAAGTGGAACAGGGAATATCATCCCCACTCCACAAGTGACATTTAAGAATGCAAAATAGTTTCTTAGTAATTTATAGAATATAGAGTTCCCAGACCTAGTCTTTTGGCTTGGAGCTCATGGCTCTTTCTCCAAATCATGCTACCTGTCATATCTGTCATAGCTAGTTCATGGTGTGAAAATTTTCTTTCTTTCTTTCTTTCTTTCTTTCTT
>NW_027925718.1:0-226 GCF_054177405.1 Leptonychotes weddellii
AAAGGATTAAAAGAAAAGAAAATGAAACAGGATGGAGTATCCCAGAGCTAGGGGACAATATCAAACATGATAACATTTGTGTAATTTGAGTTTCAGGAAGAAAGACAAGCAGACAGACAGACAGAGACAGGAACTAAAGGAAGGAAGGAGGGAAGGAAGGAAGGAAGGAAGGAAGGAAGGAAGGAAGGAAGGAAGGAAGGAAGGAAGAGAGATAGAGAGACAGAGG
>NW_027925719.1:0-226 GCF_054177405.1 Leptonychotes weddellii
AGCATTTCTAACACTATTAGAGAGTCGCTCCTCTAAATTCTCTACCCAGAAAAAGGCACAAAATACGATAACAACAAATCACAAAATATTTCATATATTTTTCAAGGGATCAATAGACCTGTAATGTCCATTCGTGGATGATTTAGACATCTATGACTGTCAGGTCCAAAAAGCTTATATAAAAGCTAGAGTTGTCTTCTGACGCATTAGACTCTGCTTTGTGCAG
>NW_027925720.1:0-226 GCF_054177405.1 Leptonychotes weddellii
CCAACCCAAGTACCTGTGAGTACAACAGTATTTGGAAATACAATCTTGGCAGATGATCAAGTTAAGATGAGGCCATTAGGGCACTCCTTAATCCAAAAAGGGGAATTTGGCTATAGAGACAGACAGACACAGAGAAAAGGGAGAACACCATGTGAAGATGAAAGCAGAGATCTACGAGTCAGTCAGAGAACACCACAGATTGTCAAAAAACCACCAGAAAGTAGGA
>NW_027925721.1:0-226 GCF_054177405.1 Leptonychotes weddellii
ACAGGTAAGGATACAAGTTCCAGATCTCCAACTTAATAACCAAAAGGCTATGCTTCTTCAGGTTTAGGGAAAATAATTGAAACTCTTTGATAGGAGTCCTGTGAAGATTCCTTAAGATATTGAATAGAAGGTGCTTAGCACAATTATCTAGTATGTAGTTGGCCCTTACTAGTGGTCAACACCATGCCTGCAGCAATTACCGTGGCTCCCCAAAACCACAGCTTCA
>NW_027925722.1:0-226 GCF_054177405.1 Leptonychotes weddellii
TGAAAAAGAGGTTCTATGATATGTATTAGACCATGATCTCATGGTAGGGAGGGATTTCTCAAAATCATAAAGGAAAAATTGATAAAGTAAGATACATTGAACTTAAAAACTTTTGTTCACAAAGACACCATGAAAAGGACACCAAAATGAATGGCAAAGTAAGGAAATCCAAAAATCTGCTCCTCTATAAAAGCAATGAAAACACAGGCAAAATTTTTCAAAATCA
>NW_027925723.1:0-1348 GCF_054177405.1 Leptonychotes weddellii
TGATCCTGCAATTCCACTTCTAAGAATCTATCCTAAAGATACACTGCAAATAATACAAAAAGACAGAGGGATAAGGCTATTTCTTCAGCTCTGTTTTTAATAACCAGCGCCTGGAAAACAACAAATGTCCATGAGTAAGGCCTGGCAGAAGAAACAATAGTGCATCCACACAGTGGAGTACTTTGTAGCCATAAAAAGAATGAGGGAGTTTCTTCAAAAGATTAACAATAGAATTATCATTTGATCCAGCAATTCCCCTTCTGAGCATATCCTAAAAAGAATTGAAAGCAGGGTCTCAGAAGATATCTGTACACCCAAGTCTCTAGCAGCATTATTCACAATAGCTTAAACACGGGAGCAATCTGTGTCCATTCGTCCGTGAATGAATGGATACACAAAATGTGGTCTATACACATGATGGAATATTATTCAGCCTTAAAAAGGAAGGAAAATCGGAAAATCCGATAAAAGACCAACGTGGAAAAAAAAAAAAAAAAAAAGGAAGGAAAATCTGCAATATGCTACAGTATGAATAAGTCACGAAGACATTACACTAAATGAAGTAAGCCAGGCACAAAAAGACAAATATTGGGCACCTGGGTGGCTCAGCTGGTTGGGCATCCGACTCTTGATTTCAGCTCAGGTCACCAGCTCAGGGTCGTGGGATCGAGTCCCACATCGGGTTCTGTGCTGAGTATGTGGAGCCTGCTTGAAATTCTCTCTCTCCCTCTCCTTTTGCCCCTCCCCCTACTCATGCACTCTCTCTCTCTTAAAAGAAAGAAAGAAAGAAAGAAAGAAAGAAAGAAAGAAAGAAAGAAAGAAAGAAAGAAAGAAAGAAAGGCAAATACTATTTGATTCCACTTACATGAGATACTCTGAGTAAGCAAAACCACACACACAGACAGTAGAGCGCTCTTCGCCGAGGGCCAGGAGATCAGGGATGGAGAATTATTATTTAAGGAGAGTGAGTTTCAGTTTTACAAGATGAAGAAAAGAGTCCTGGAAGTTGATGGTGGTGATGGTTGCACAACAATGTGAATGTACTTAACACACTGAACTAGATACTGAAAAATGGTAAAGATGGTAAATTTCATGTTACGTGAAGGAGGAAGAGCTCCACCTAGTAATATAATGTGATCCTCAGGATACACTGTTAAAAGAAAAAAACCAGGTGGAGAAAAGTGTGTATAATATACTATTCAGGTAAAAAGGGAAGCTAAAGGGGCGCCTGGGTGGCTCAGTCAGTTAAGTGTCTGCCTTCGGCTCAGGTCATGATCTCAGGGTCCTGGGATCGAGCCCCGCATCGGGCTCCCTGCTCCGCGGGAAGCCTGCTTCTCCCTCTCCCACT
>NW_027925724.1:0-226 GCF_054177405.1 Leptonychotes weddellii
ATTCAGATGCTATTATGTAGCAGCTCTTTGCAACTGTTATAATAAATTCAGATTTCTTTGTTGAATGTAAATGGAATACTATATATTAATCATATACAGCAATTCAAAGTATCACAATATTATAATTGAAATTGTCTTTATGTCATTTCTATCTCAAACTTTTGATCACTTAGGAAATGTAGTTTTTCAAATTCCTAACGCAAAAATTTTGCCACAATTTCCTTTC
>NW_027925725.1:0-226 GCF_054177405.1 Leptonychotes weddellii
GAAGGAAATACCTGAGCCATTTTCTCCGTCTCAGATGACTTTATCGTATTGACCACATCTGTAACTAGAGAGGGGAACTCTGAAAAAGTGGAGCCTGAGAGCTCACATTTGGCTCAAAGGTAGAAGGAAAGTAAGGTACAGGATATAGGTTATTTCTCAGTAGAAATGGTCTGACTCTTGGTTCAGAATGTGGAGGGTGAAGGTACAATCTGCTGGGTTGATGGGA
>NW_027925726.1:0-226 GCF_054177405.1 Leptonychotes weddellii
ATTTCCGGTACAGCCAGGAGTTGGCGAGACCAGCTGCACTCCTGGGGGTGAGCACCCCCTCACATGGGAGTCAGGCGAGCCAGAGCCAGGCCCCTGGGAGGCCGGACGGTCCAGGCACTTCCTCCACCTTCACGATGAGATGCTGCAAGAGCTCCCGTGCTCCTTCTGGAATAGAGATGCTGAGCACAGACGTGACCTCGTTTACAACACAGACCCAGCACTCCGA
>NW_027925727.1:0-226 GCF_054177405.1 Leptonychotes weddellii
AGATACAGAGATTTGCCGTATCCCCATTGCACTCACACATGCACATTATCTACATCCTGCACCAGAGTGGTACATTTGTTACAATTGATGTATCTACATGAACACATCCTTATCACCAAAAGTACAGAGTTTACGTTATGGTTCACACTTGGTGGTGTACATTCTCTGGGTTTTGACAAATATATGACATGTATCCCCCATTATATCATACAGAATAGTTTCACTA
>NW_027925728.1:0-226 GCF_054177405.1 Leptonychotes weddellii
GAGGATGAAATGCCCCAGAAATAGAGAAAAAAGTGAAGGATGAGAGCAGTACACTTTTATGATTAAAAGGAAGAAGACCCAAGAGGAAGAGAAGTTCCACAAGGGAGTGAATTAAAAGTGGCAGATGCTACTGAGATGGAAAGATGAGGACCGAGAAAAACAGCACTGGATTTGGCCGATGACTAAGAGGTACCTTGAGTGAGTGACGGGAGAAGCCAAGTTCAAA
>NW_027925729.1:0-226 GCF_054177405.1 Leptonychotes weddellii
AGGGAGCCGGACATGGGGCTCGATCCCAGGACCCTGGGATCATGACCTGAGCCGAAGGCAGCCGCTTAACCGACTGAGCCACTCAGGCGCCCCTCATTGTGGTTTTGATTTGTATTTCCCTGATGGCTAGAGATGTGCATCCTTTTTTTTAAAGATCTTATTTATTTATTTGACAGAGAAAGGGAGAGAGAGAGAGAGAGAAAGCATAAGCAGCAGGAGCAGCAGA
>NW_027925730.1:0-226 GCF_054177405.1 Leptonychotes weddellii
CACAAATTTAGTTTGCTATAAGCTTAATATATGTCAACAGAGTAAAGCATTTGTAAAAAAAAATATCTAAATTGATCTTGGGCTACCTCCAAATTCACATGTCTGAAAAGATGGCTGGACTACTTTTCAGCTGACTTCAGTTCTGTGGGTTCCACTTTCCAGGGGAACTCTAACCAACTGAAGTACTTACAGAGGGGAGGAGTGTGGCTGCAAGAGAGAATCAAAA
>NW_027925731.1:0-226 GCF_054177405.1 Leptonychotes weddellii
CAAAGACCTGCACTATTTGAAGAAGCTTTTTTGTGATTCCTTTTGTAAACACAAATTTAGGTTTTTGTGTTTACAAAACCTGAGCGCATCGATTTGGCATTCCTCAATTGAGATTTTGCTACCCTGCATTTCCTGAAGGGTTCTCCCCTACGTGCTGGTGCTGGGGGGAGAGGTGCAAAGACCAGGAAATGACAGGAGCGAAACTGTAGGCCTGACCTCTGCCCGA
>NW_027925732.1:0-226 GCF_054177405.1 Leptonychotes weddellii
GATGTAAAAATGAAGAGTACATGGCCACTATCTTCAAGGAGTTCATAATCTAATCATGATGGTGAAAAACAGTAACAAAAACACACCTGTAGACATTTTTTTTTTTTTAAAGATTTTATTTATTTATTTGAGACAGAGAGAATGAGAGACAGAGAGCATGAGAGGGAGGAGGGTCAGAGGGAGAAGCAGACTCCCTGCCGAGCAGGGAGCCCGATGCGGGACTCGA
>NW_027925733.1:0-226 GCF_054177405.1 Leptonychotes weddellii
CATATTTTTACCAAATAATTATAATACATACATTACACACATTTACAGTATGTTACATGTCTGATATAAAATCACATTTTCAATGCCATATCATCCACATACTGGCTAACACTCTCTGCAGTTTGGCTCAAAAGTGTATGCTACTGTCTTTATCAGCAACATTCATTTGGGAGACTTAACATGGCCATGTGGGTCAGAGATGTCCTAGAGAATCCTTACAGGATAG
>NW_027925734.1:0-1348 GCF_054177405.1 Leptonychotes weddellii
GTAAAGTAGGCGACGGGGATTAAGGAGTGCACTACATTGTAATCAGCACCAGGTGATGTATGGAATTGGTGAATTGCTTTATTGCACACCTGAAACTAATATAACACTGTATGTCAACTATACTGAAATTAAAATATTTTTTTAAGTTAAAAAAGGAAAGAAAGGCAGACATCGTATATAAGAAGTTGTGGAGGCACTGGGTGGTGCTACCTTCTTCTAAAGCGTATTTAATGCTATTTTGGCAACCCTATAACACACTGGTTGATCTTCTTGATCCAGCTGATGGTAGTTTATTTCTGACTTACTCTTATTCTTATGGCCTAGTCCTGGGGTGTTAACTTCCTTGGCAGATTCACTTTTTTTCTTGATAAATTTCTCTTAGCTTTTTAGCCTCTTGTCACTGCTTCATCTTGGTTTCTTAGAGAACTGTTCCACACATGCATAACTCTGGAGTCAACAAATGCAGCCGAAGGGTTCCTCAAGGGGAAAATTGTGTGCAGTAAATCAGGTTCACACCCGTGTGTTATCCTTTTCCTCTGGAATCTTGTTCCTGAAGTCCTGGTTATTTTGGATATTCTCTGAAGTTTTCAAATACTTGTCCTTTTCATTTATTTTTTTATTCTAGCTTTTACAGTTGTTTTTAGTGGGCCAATTGGTTTGATACCAGTTTCTCCATCAAATTCATAGTAGAAGTCTATCCTGTTGTACTTTTTTCTCCATAATACGTTACATGCACTGCATTTACTTGTTCGTTCATTCAATGTCTCCTTAATGTAGTGCCTTGAGAGCAGAACTGAGTTTTGCTCATTGTGAAGTCCCAAAGCCTAGAAAAATGGCTAGCATAAAGAAGGCATCTGGTAAATATGTTTGAAGGAAGGAAAGAAATCAATAGGCTTGATTCTCTCACCCAGGTACACACCTGGGAAACTTGGTTTAAGGACTTCTGTTTATCCTCTTTGATCAATATATTTTAAACTTCTCCTACACCCCCGCTCTACACATCCAATTAGCTACCAATTCTGATGATAATTCCATATTCTTAATATCTTTCCAATATGCCCTTCTTTCTTCATCCTGGCTACATGAGTTTGGGAATGTCATTATCTCTTACCTGGTTACTACATAAGTCTGTTAATTAATGCCTTACCTCTAGTTTTCCTTCCCTTCATTATATCTTTCCCTTACATAGTGTTTTCAGTATTTTTCTCAAATATAAATCTTATTATATTTCAGGGCTTTAAAAATGTTTAAAAATAGCAATGGCTCAGGGGGCGGAGCAAGATGGCGGAGGAGTAGGAGACCTGGATTTCGTCTCCTCTCAGGAATTCAGCTGGATAGGGATCAAACC
>NW_027925735.1:0-226 GCF_054177405.1 Leptonychotes weddellii
GTTACAAACTTCACTTAAACACCACAAGCACCTACAGTTGATATTTTTGTAGATGGGGGCGGGGAATGAGGGGAGCTCAGAAAGGTTGAGTGACTTGCCCAAGGTCACACAGCAATAATAATGTCAGAACAAGATTAGAACCCCGGTTAAGTGTACACTCTAAAAATGTCCAGAAACAAAAATAAATAAATAAAATTTTAAAAACATAAATCTGTCGAGAAGCATA
>NW_027925736.1:0-226 GCF_054177405.1 Leptonychotes weddellii
AGTGATATGTGAAGATGACTTTGGCATTTGAGATGACATATGATATCGAGCAGCAGAGCTCTGTGGTCATAATTAGCTGGGCACGAATGCTATATGCTTCCTAGGACTGAGGGACAAATAGGTTCTGAGCATGTTGATTCGAAGTTTCATTGAAGAAACTTTCAGTCAGTGGATCAGTTTGATTCTGTAATTAGCACACAGTACCTAATGTTTCGGTACTGTTCTG
>NW_027925737.1:0-226 GCF_054177405.1 Leptonychotes weddellii
CCACCATAAAAGATACTCATTATTGTTTTTTTTTTTTTTTTAAAGATTTTATTTATTTATTTGAGAGAGAGAGAATGAGAGACAGAGAGCATGAGAGGGAGGAGGGTCAGAGGGAGAATCAGACTCCCTGCCGAGCAGGGAGCCCGATGCGGGACTCGATCCTGGGACTCCAGGATCATGACCTGAGCCGAAGGCAGTCGCTTAACCAACTGAGCCACCCAGGCGC
>NW_027925738.1:0-226 GCF_054177405.1 Leptonychotes weddellii
AAAATGAAAAACCAATTTCATTTACAATAGCATCTAAAAAAAATAAGTACTTAAGAATAAATCTCATTAAAGAGGTGAAAGACTTGTATGTTGAAAACCACCAAACATTGCTGGAAAGAAATTTTAGAAGACCTAAGTATATGGACGGATGATATCTTGTGTTCATGGATAGGAAGACTTAACGTTGTTAAGATCTACAGTTTTACTGCCGTCTCTTCTGAAACTT
>NW_027925739.1:0-226 GCF_054177405.1 Leptonychotes weddellii
GTCGATCAACTCTTGTTCAACATCAGAATCCACACAGGAGACAGACCCTGTAAGTGTAATGAATGTTGTAAAGCTTTCAATCAGAGGGCACATCTTAACCAGCATGAGAGAATTCACACAGGTGAGAGACCGTATGAATGTAAGGGATGTAGGAAAACCTTCAGCCAGATGACTCATCTCACTCAGCATCACAGTACACATACTCGAGAAAAGTCCCATGAGTGCA
>NW_027925740.1:0-226 GCF_054177405.1 Leptonychotes weddellii
AGATGCAGGTGGTGAGGCAGGGACCATATTAATTATTCTGATGTTTGTGTGCATCTCAAACACATCTCAAATATGTAGTAGTTTCTCCATCCCAACTTCTATCATTCTAGTACAAGTTACCACTTCTTTCCTCTAAATTGCTTCACTATTCTTGGGTCTCCCAACATCCGTTCTTACTTCCTTTTCAATTCACTTTCTATACTGCAGTTAGAGTGTTCTAAGAATA
>NW_027925741.1:0-226 GCF_054177405.1 Leptonychotes weddellii
CAGTCTTGCACAATTCACAGCGCTTACCAGAGCACATACCCTCCCCAGTGTCTATCACCCAGTCACCCCATCCCTCCCACCCCTTCACTTTGATTTTTGAAGCAAGATTGTATGATAGACTTTTAGTCCTGCATTTTATTGATTTACTGAAAATATTTTATTCATTTATTTATTTTAGATGTGGGGGGCTTGGGGAGAGAGCGCACATGCTAGCCAGGGGAGGGAG
>NW_027925742.1:0-226 GCF_054177405.1 Leptonychotes weddellii
CCTATCCATCTGTCCATCCGGGTCTGCGTTTCGTACGTGGTAGAAGCTCAGAGAAGGGTTTGTTGGACGAGTGGGTGAACCATGGGAGCCCCAGAGAAAGGGTTTGTCTTGACTCCAAGGGTTCCTTCTATTGTCTGTGCGCTCAGAAACACGTGGATGACAGAGTTCCTAACTTTTCTCAGACATTATTTTTTTTTTTAATTTTTTTTTTTTAAGATTTTATTTA
>NW_027925743.1:0-226 GCF_054177405.1 Leptonychotes weddellii
CTCAGAGCCCGTGCATCCTGGCCTGCCGCCCTCCTCCCCTGCCCGCACCTGCTGTCCCCTTGCCTGCCGCCCTCCTCCCCTGCCCGCACCTGCTGTCCCCGGGGCAGCTCAGAGCCCGTGCATCCTTGCCTGCCGCCCTCCATGGGGCTGGTCCCGGGGCAGCTCAGAGCCCGCCGCCCTCCTCCCCTGCCTGCACCTGCTGTCCCCAGCGCTGCGGCTGACCTCA
>NW_027925744.1:0-226 GCF_054177405.1 Leptonychotes weddellii
TGTCTCAATCATGGGAGCTTTACAGAGAGTCTTGCTACCTAACAGTATAAATCCTCTAAATTTGTTGTTCAGTTTTGAAGACAATTTGTCTTGGTTAATTTGGGCCCTTTATATTTCCATAGAAATTTTAGGACCAGACTGTCTAATGACACACCCACACACAAACACATTGGGATTTTTAATGGAATTGCTTTGAATCCGTAGATTAATTTGAGAAGAATTAAAA
>NW_027925745.1:0-12708 GCF_054177405.1 Leptonychotes weddellii
GAGACAGAGAGCATGAGAGGGAGGAGGGTCAGAGGGAGAAGCAGACTCCCTGCCGAGCAGGGAGCCCGATGCGGGACTCGATCCCGGGACTCCAGGATCATGACCTGGGCCGAAGGCAGTCGCTTAACCAACTGAGCCACCCAGGCGCCCTCATTGATAACATTTTTAAGTTCTGCCAGAACAGCTCTCATTTCTGCCCTTAGAGACTCTTATGTTGCCATTAATTGATTTCTGCATTCTGGCTGTTGTCTTCACAATTGCTACCCTGAATTCCATCTCCGATGTCTTGGTTATATCTCTATCCATTTGTAAATCTGTGGCATAAGTCACAGTCTCTGAGTCTCCTATTTTAGGGGTTCCTCCTCCTAGTCATTCTGTTGAGGGGGTGGTCGAGGGAATATACAGAGTCCAAATTATTGACCACAACCCAAGCAGGATGCACCTGTTTTCTAGGGACCTTAGGGTTGTCGGCCTCTTGTTCTCTCATCCTGTCTTCTCGGGGAGGGGCTTGCCGCACTGTTACTCAGGCAACCCTATTTGGGCAGAGTTGCCCTGCCCCCTGTGGGAGGGGATGGGCTCAGTGAAAACCAGTTTTTTGGGGCTTTTGTTCTCTGGGGGCTTTCCCTGGCGGCTTTCTGCATCTCTTCAGAGAGTCAGAGAAGTGACCGTTTCCAAACCTCTGCCTCAAAGCAGAGAGATCACAGTCTGTTCTTCAGTGAGTCTCCAGGCCATACTGTCTCTGTTTCTGTCTGTGCGGCTAAAACTACAGTGGCCTGGGTTGTTCGCCCCTCAGCAGTGCTCCCAGTCCTGGCCTCCAGGTTGGGGCACATTTCTGCCCTTTGTGCTTCTAAAACCTCCAGCCACCCCCAGTTCACATGTGCGCCCCTGCAGCTCCAGGTTTCAGTCCGGGGGGTGCCCTAAAGTCCTTTCCCCATTGCTACCAGTCTGCGAGTCTGTGCCCAATGCCCAGTGCAGGAGGCTTTCATGCTCTGGTAGTGCAGGATCCCAAAGGCTCCCTCCCCCTTCCGTTTATCTTCCCACATCTGCCCACAGAATCACAGCTCCCCGCTTCATACTTCAAAACCAACCACCAGGGATATTCTGTTTGTAGAGATCCAGATATATCTTCTTACATATCAGGCTGATTTCGTGGGTGTTCAGAGTGGTCTGGTAGATATCCAGCTCAATTCAGGGGACCGGTTGAAATAAGGTCCTCTACTCCTCCGCCATCTTTGCCCCCCTCCAAATTTATTTTTTAAAGCACCTACTTGTAACACTCTTGTTTACCTGTTTTCTGTGTCTTTGGAGTGGTTTTACTTCTGGGAATTTGCAAGAAAACAATGGAATAGTGACTCGTCACTTTTCCTATTCCTCCAAAAGAGTATCTCAAGCCCCATCTGTATACTCAGAGGTGTGTTGATAATACATAGATATCTAAGACAAGATTGCTCTTCAAGTATTTATTATCTAATGGGTAAATAGACATATTTATATGACAAATCACAGCCATGATTTCAATCTCCAGAAGGAAGGAGACCTGGAATGAGATTATGGGCTTGAAGAAAGTAGAAAAGTAGAATAATGCCTAGTCACTGTCCTCATCATTATGGTCTTGATCATAGGTGTGTTGAGCCCTAGTGATTTTTGGACAGTATGAATTTATAGTGTTGTATTTTTATTAAAAAATAAAATTTTTAATTTTAATATAGCAGGAGGTCATATTTCAGTAAGTTTTTCAATAAACTTTTAAAAATTGAAATATACATTCATGAAAGTACATAGATCATAAGTGTACAACTCAATGAATTGTTATAAAGTGAACCCATTTGTGTAGCTATTATCCAGATTAAGAAAACCATACAAAACCTTTCCTCAGGCATGTTTCCTGTCACTCCCCATTCCCCAAAAGTGATCACTGTCCTGGCTTTTATTGCCATAGATCAACTTTGCCTGTTTTTTGAACTTCATGTAAGTAGAATCATATAGCGTGCAGTCTTCATATTTGTCTTCTTTCATTTATTATTTTTGTGAGATTTATTTATGTAGCAGTGAATGCTGTAGTAATGATTCCATCATTTTTATTGCTGTATAGTATTCCATGGTATGAATATCCCGCTTTTATTCAGTTTTTTTCTATTGTGTTGTCTCCTTATTGACTTTTGAGAACATCGTATATTTTGGTATTCTAGACGTGAGTCTTTGTGTTGTAGGTATCTTCTCTCTGTGACTTGCTTTTGCTTCTTAATGGTGTCCATTCATTGTACGGAAATTTTTAATTTTAATATAGCCCAGTTTATCCAGTTTTTCCTTTATACTTAGTGCATTTTGTTTTTTCTAGGAAATTTTTGCCTGTCTGAAGGTCATGAAGATAATTTCTGAAACCTTTATTTTAATCTTACATAATTATATTTATAATAAACTGGAATCAATTTTTGTATATCATGTGAGATAAGGGTAAAGTTTCAATTTTTTTAATATAGATATCCAAGTGGTCCAGCATTATTTACTGAAAAGGACATTCTTTCCCCTGGTGAACTATAGTATTACCTTGTTATAAATCCAGTAACTAGATATTTATGGAGACCTTTCTGTGTTTTCTCTCTTTCTTCTGGTGGTTAATTTCTTTGTGTTTGTGCCAATACCACACTGTTTTAATTTGTGTAGCTTCATAACAGATCTTTATTTTTGGTAGTGTAAATCCTTCAAATTTTTGTTATTTAAGATTTTTTTACTGTGTTTGGCCCTTTGTAGTTTAATATAAATTAGGAATTATCACATCGATTTGCATGTGAATAGGTGCAAGTGCACAGATACACATTCACACAGAAACCTTTTGGGATTATGAGTGGGATTGCCATGAATCTGTGGATCTATTTCAGGAGAATTGACATCTTTACAATATTGAATTTTCCAAGCCAGGAACAAGACATATCATTCCATTTATTTAGGTGATCTTTAATTGGTTTTAATAAGGCTTTTCAGTGTTTGGGTTGTAGTCATATACTTAATTTGTTAAATTTATCCCTAGGTATCAACTTCTTAAATGCTATTATAAATTGTGTTGTTTCAAAAGTTTATATTGTATAGTTATTTTTTCTAGGACATAACAATTGAGCTTGTATATATTGCTGTTGTGTATCCAGCAACTTGTTAAATTCATTTAATTCTATAATTTTGTCTTTAGATCCTTTAGTATTTTCTACAGAGTCATGTCATATGTGAAGAATGCCAATTTCTTTCTAATCGTTATTTATTTTTTTGCGGGGGGGATGAGGGGAGCATTTATTAAAATGGCTAGACCCTTGAATATAGTGTTAAATAGAAATTATAATGGTAGGTATCCTTTTCTTGTTCCTGATCTCAGAGCCAAAGGTCTCAATATTTTACTGCTAAGTATGTTTGCTATATTTTTTGGTAACTTCTGTTACATAAAAGAAGTTCCCTTTTGTTCCTAGTTTACTAAAAGTTTTTGTTATGAATGTGCATTGAGTTTTCTATATCTATTGAGATAATTGATTATAGGATATTTATTCTTTATTCTACTAATGTGATGAATTACATTAATTAATTTTCTAATGTTAAAGCCAGTCCTGGATTCTTGGTCTTGATATTTAGCCTGATTTGATAAGCTAATATTTTGTTTGTTTTTGCATCTATGTTCATCTTGTGATTCTTCCACCAGGGTTTATCAAAGATATGCTAGCCTCATAAAAAGAGTTGAAATGTGTTTTTTTTTCCTTCTAAAGGTTTTTGGAGAAATTCACTGATAAAACCATCCTGACCAGGCTTTTTTTTTGTGGGAAGATTGTAATTATAGATTCAGTTTCTCAAAAAGATAGAATTCTTTTGGTATCCCATTTCTTCTTGTATCAGTTTTATACATTACATTTTTCTTGGAGTTTATTTCATTTAAATTTCAAATGCTTCAGTATGAATTTGATCAGTTTTTTTCAGAGAACTAACCTTTGACTCTGTTAATTCTCTTGAATGCTAATTTCTGTTATGATATTTTCCTTGATGCATGGGTTACTTACAAATATAGTGATTAATTTCCAAGCATTAGGATCCCCTAGGTGTGTTTATTATTGATTGCCAGCTTAATTCCACTAAAGTCAGCGTACTTCATATAGTACTTTTCGAACTATCTGTGATAGAGGACTTGTTTCTTTCCCCCAATCTCTGTTGGACTAACAACTTTTAAAAAATATAATAAAAATGAATTTATTAGAAAATTGAAGTAAAAAGATATTTAAGAGCAAAGCCCCAGGGTTTTTTTTATTATTATTATTAGATTCTACAGATACACACTACTGTATCAAATGGCTATATTTTCTAAACACTTATTCTCAATATCTAAACCTATTTAGTTGTGGTCCATTAACACCTGTGAACCAGCACTAGTGCATGGAACACACTTCCAAGTTGCACTGCTTGTTGCGATTTGAGTCTTCAAAGTTTGTTGAGACTTGCTTTATAACCTAGCACGTGGTCAACTTCAGTAAATGTTCCTCATGCAGTTTAAAAGAAGGCATATTCTATACTTGCAGCGTGGAGTGTTTTATGTATGTCACTTAGATTGTTTGTTCATCATGTTTTTTAACTATATTGAGATATAATTTACATGCAATAAAATGTCTATTGATATGCACTGTTTGATGGATTTTGACAAATGTATACACCCATGTAACTGCTAATACAATTAAGACAGAACACTTTAAAACTCAAAAGGTTCCTTGGTGCCCCTTGCCATTGCCAGTTCCTAACCCCAACTGGGGCAATCATCATTCTACTTTCTGCCACTGTGGATTAGATTAGGTATGTCTTTTTTTTTTTTTTTGAGGGGGAAGGAGTCCCCGAGGGAGAGGGAGAGACAGAATCTTTTTTTTTTTTAAGATTTATTTATTTATTTGACAGAGAGAGACACAGCGAGAGAGGGAACACAAGCAGGGGGAGTGGGAGAGGGAGAAGCAGGCTTCCTGTGGAGCAGGGAGTTCGATGCAGAGCTCGATCCCAGGACCCTAGGATCATGACCTGAGCTGAAGGCAGATGCTTAACTACTGAGCCACCCAGGCACCCCGGATGTGTTTGTATTTTATTCAGCTCTTCTAGTTAGTGTCAGTGGGATGGTTGATCTAAAACAATAGTTCATGGTAGCCAAAGGCAGAAGAGCTCTGGCAGTGTTTAGTTAAGGTACAGTGGTATAGCGATCAAGTGTGAAGGTGAGTGTTCTAACCAAATGGAATTCAGATGACTCTCCCAAGAAATTTGAGCAAGATTGAAAGATCCAAAAGTAGATTGTGTCCATTAAATATAGGATATGTATCCTACATTGTTATTATATCAGTCAAGATTCAGTACCAGAAACTGGATGTTCTAAACAGGAGAGCATTGAGTACAATGAATTAGTGGTTACAGATTGTTGGAAGGTCTGATGGAGTAAATTCTAGACTTGGCCTACAAAAATGACTCCCCAAATAATGATAGAGCTGCTCTGTCAGGGAGCTACTACCTCGTAGACTATCACTAGAACTGTACAACTTCCAGCAAGAAAGTCTTTCTATCACTTGAGCCTTCCAGATCTCACAAGATGGTGCCCTTCACGGTTAGATCCTAATTTTAATCAAACACTACTTGAAGAGAATATAGCAGTTGTAGTTTTCCAAGTTTTAGGAAGACAAAATGCGGGTAGAATGAGAGCCAGACCAAAGTTTCTACCATGCACATAAATCGGAAGTCCAGTGTTCTCTAACTTAAAGAGGGTGAGTGGTAATTCAACAGTATTCTAAATAAATTGTCAGTTCTTTTTCTCTAGCTTTGCCATCAATAAATGTAATATTTAATGCAACTTTTAATCTTAAGTGCCTTTGTTTTTTTTCTATCTGCTAAATGATCATATTGTGGCCTATGATTTAAATACCCAGAGTGCATATAATCGATTACAGGTTATATTTGAGTTCAATTAATATTTTAATATTTGTTGAGGACTTAGAAAATGCCTCGCATTACCTTGGTAGCTCTAAACATTCAAACATCTTACCAAGATTGACATTAACTAATTCTAAGATCATTTTCAAAGATAATCATGAAATCAATTTATTTCATAACCAAGGGCATATGGAAACTTTCATCCATTTCATTTGTAATTCCTACTGTATATTCAAGGTCACTCCATGATACATTCCATAAGTGGTTATAGCAATTCAGATCTTGATATGGAAATGTCAGTAGTATCCTCAAGGGCAAAAAGCAAAAAGCTAAATATAGCTTCCTCCAGCATTCCCCTTTCTACTACAACACCATGTTTGTTGATCTGTTTTCCCTGCTTTCTTCCTCTTATATAAAGTGAGTGGTATGATATTAATAAAAGGCTTGGATATTGTCTGGACAATTTACACACCAGTGCTATCTAGATGTGTTTTGGTTTGTTGTAAGCTACTGAGGTCTTATGAGGTTTTCAAAAGCCATAGATGGTTTGTACTCATGGGGAGAATAAAAAAATAAAAACAAACACAAAGAGACTGGTGAACCGTAATTTGATTGTTAGCTCAAGTGTTAAGCAGTGAAACTGTTCAGGACTAGAAGTTAGAAGGCATATAATGCTTAAATAGCTTTAATGTGACTGTTTGGGGCTAGTATTTTTGTATGTCAGATTCTGTTTGTGATTTATAATGATTCTGAATTTGAAATTCAGCTCCATTTCTTTCTCACTTGCTGTTTGCATTAGAAAGAATTCATTGCACAGAATTCTAAAAAAAGAACTGATGTAATTTTATTTTAGGGCACAGTGAGTCTAAGACTACTACTTAAGTATTCTAATTAGGATCATTTCAGAGAACAGGGAGCATTTCCTTTAATATTATTTTTATTATCATTTATTAGTTCATTCACGTATATTAATAAATATGATTTTTGTAACTGAATAGTACATAGTTGCGTTTTCTAACATTTTTGTGTGTGTGTGTTTGGAAATGTAAGGTTTGATAGGACTCTGAAAGGTCCCTTGGACTGCTTTACCTCCTTCAGAAGGATACCCTCCTTCATAGTTGAATATTCTTCCCTTTACAGAAAAAAAAGTCTTGGAGTGAGATCATTATTTTATTTACCTAACCATCCACTTAATTTCAAAAAATTCTCTGATCAAATATTTGAATGGCAATGTCTGACCAGTGAAATGTTTGAGTGTTTTTCAAATTATTCCTGATCATAGCTTTCTTTCATTATTTTTATCAGAGGTTATCTTTGATTGTTGGGTATCTGTAGTGCTTCACTAAAATTTAATTTATGCTGTTGTGATTTCTACTTAGCTTATAAAATAATTTGTCAAGAGGATGAATGTGTGGGAAAATATCAGAGAATTCTAATTAAGAGTGTTTTTCTTTATTTGAGACTTTAAAAAATGTCAATAATGAAGTGTGTTTTAATCCATTTATTTTTTCTTTGTCCTCTCAGGTGGATCTCCTTACTTAGCAACCAAAATAAATGAAGCAAAAGACTTGCTAGAAGCAACCACGAAACATTGACTGATGCTTAAGAATCATTCTGAAGGAAAAAAAGGGGGAATATAAAACAAAAAAGTCCTGCAAAGTAGTCTAAACCACGGTGTTCATAATTTTCATACATGTACTGACCATAATCATTTATTCCACTATTAAGGTATATAATAATAAAAGATTAACAATCTATCTTTTATTATCCTTTTTTTTTTTTAAGATTTTATTTATTTGAGAGAGAGAGAGAGCACAAGCAGGAGGAGTGGCAGAGGGAGAAGGAGAAGCAGGCTCCCCACTGAGCAGGGCGCCTGATGAGGGGCTCGATCCCAGGACCCTGAGATCCTGACCTGAGCTGAAGGCAGATGCTTAACCAACTGAGACACCCAGACGCCCCTATCTTTTTATTATCTTTAAAGGAACACCTTAAAATTCTATAACTGATCTTCTTTCTTTATTTTCTTTCTTTCTCTGTGATAGTCATACATTTTAAGTTTTTGTTCCATTAGTCCTAAGTTCCCCCAGCTCCCTGCCCTCACTCAAGTATCATCATCAGTAATGTGGGAATTATGAGCAATAAGTAGAAATTTTCTTACTGCTGATACTTATATTCACATTGTCCCTTGTTTACTTAGAGGACTTAAGTACTCTGCCTTTGTAAGGTTTTGAGATCAAACACTGCCATCCCATAAGAAAGTGATCGGAAACGCAATCAAAATTACTAAATGGTGTTTTGTAAAATAGTGGTTAGGACTTGTTCAAGAACTGTGTTCTGTCTGAGACCCTATAACTGAAGCATGAGAACTTGGAAAGCTACTAAAATGATTAAAGATTTGCAAAATGAGCCCTGTGAGGAAAGGCTGAAAAAGAGGTAGAAGAAGTCTGAGGAATTTGTCTTTAATTATAGCCTTCCAGTACTGTATATTTATTCAATTATTCATTCTGCAAATATTTATTGACCACCTATAATGTATAAGGCATTGTAGTGGGTCCTCTGAGAGTTACAGGTGTGAACCAACCATGGATCATGACCCCAAAGAAGTTACATTTAGAGGAAAGGTAAATCACACTATTAGAGAAGTACAGGTGATATGTTAAAGAAGTCAAAGAAGAAAAGAATATTTTAAACTGAGAGCATAAAGGAGGCGGTTCATAGAATAAGTGGCATGAGAGCTGGGCTTTAAATACAATTAATCAGAGATATACCACCATGATTGGTGAGTCAGTGTTGTTTCCCCTGAGATCAGTCACAATTAGCAGAAATAGGATTTATTAGTGTGATTAGAGTACGGGGTTTTTCAAAAGAAATGTATGGACACGTGATCTTGAAGGACCAGCCCTTTAATTTACACTGCATGTCATCTCCCCAATCGCCTCCAGTCATCATCACGTTACTATCCCAAAGCTGAGAAACCAGATTCAGATACAGGGTACCAGCATAATTTTCCAGTACTCCTTTACAAATCCTGGGTCATCCCAGGTAAACTGAACCACTGTATTTCGTCTATCTTAAAATATTTTTTAAATACTGTGAAGAAGCCACTTCATGTGGCTGGCAAGTCAGTACTGGCTTTGGCTGGGAGGTTCACCAGGGCGGTCAGCCAGGAGCCTCAGTTGCTCTCCACATAGGCTTCTCCACAGGGCTGTGGAGAGAAGCATCATCACACTATGGCGGCTGTGTTACAAGAGGAAGTGAAGAGACAGGAAGTGGAAGCTGCAAACTTCAAGCTGGGTCTTGGCAGTGGTTCTGATAGGCATTGAGCCTGCCTAGACTCAAAGGGAGAGGATACAGAGGATCGTGAAAAAATTGGTGGCCATTTTTAATAAGTAGCAGGGCAGAGTTTAGATTTCTTCCCCCCTTACTCAAATCAGTTAAGGCATTGCTTTAAAAGTTTTGTCAGGAGTGTAGAACTCAAGTAAACTAGAGTAGTTTCAGATGACTCAAGTACTACTCTAGGTAGATACTAATTCAGTAGTCATTCTATAAAAGGCGTTGTACTTATGAAATTGGGTTTTAAAAACTACCCACCCTCAACTCCTTATTATCTGTAAAAGCTTATTTGAATGGTTACCTATCCTCAGTAAAGATGGCTCTTACATATTTGCTGTCATTGCATATTCTTCTTAAGTTCTTTGTTGATATTGCAGTTTCTGTTTATTCTTACAACTTAGATGCAATCTGAGAAAGCAGGAAAGACCTTTTAAAAATAAAACAATTACTTCCCAGATTCCAGAGAAAGTGTAAGTCAAATGGACAGTTAATTAAAGGGAGCACAGAATGCCATTTAGACCATATTTGATGGTGCCAATCTCCAGCATAAAGTCAAAAGTGGAGAAAAGTTCAGTAAGGAAAAAACTATGGTGATTGTGGAAGACGTTGTTTTATATAGTCTTCAAGCCATTCCCTTTATTTGGTTTGAAATGCATTGTAGTAAGTCAGCAAATATTAAATACTATGTCAGGCAGTAAAGATATAAAATAAGTACATTCTTAAAATGTGTAATACGCTCAAACTAAATAGAAAAAAACCAGATTCTTAAATATAGAGAACTTTTTTTTCTCCTGATACTTTTGAATTAAGAAATACTGAATTTTATTACTAGGCATGCTTGTGATTACCCAGCTTGGTTATTAGAAATAAGGTATTTTATCCAAGAACAGAAATCCTTGGGTTGTCATGGAGAATCTTGAATACAAAAAGAGCCTTTAATGACGTATCTTCAACACATTTGGCAATTAGCTTAAGGTAGTTTACTGACATTTGTGGGAGGAGATGAATCAGCTAGGCCCTTAATGCCAAAAATACTGAAGTTGCTCTGACTTAACTCACTTAAGATGAGCTACAGAGGCTGCAGTGCAAAGTTAAATATCCAAGTAGGGCAGCTCATTTTGCACAATGGGAACCATACCATCCACAGGCACTCAGCTCCTCACCCACAGTCACCTCCTCAAAGGCCTCTGGCTCCAAGGAGGATTTGATGGCAGTGAGGGAATGTGTCAGCAGTGTACCTCCCTCCTAACAGAAAGGCAACCCAAAGAGCATATCCCATTAACACTAGATCAGCATCATCTACTTGTCAAAAGCATTCCATGAATTATGGGCCGAATTTTATTTATGGTAGAGTTAGACACCTTAGAAAATTAGAATTTTAATTTATTAGCTGGAAAAGTTGAGAAGTTCTCTGGACTCATTTTTTAGGTAGAATCTAAGTGATCTGGATCATTGCCCACCAGTGAAATTGCTGGGCATGGTAGACAAAGAAGATGTTCCTTCTAATGATTTTTATGAGCTGAGTAGCTATTGTTCCCAGCTGAGTGCTCTTTTCCTTTTTTTATTGTTGCTGAGCAAAAGACTTTATAAAAAGCTTTTTTTTTTTTTATTAAAAACCCTGCTCAATTGAAATGCAAGTTCATTAAGTACTATTCATTTCTCTTCCTGCCATAATAACCCTTTCCCCCTTTGCTCAATTCAATAGTGCCTAGCAGCACTGGTCAACATTTTAAGTCTGAACAGACTATAATAGAGATATGCAATCTCCAACATCAAGAGAGTTTTATTTCACATGGGCATAATATGATCATTCACCCTAGATGTCAGCTGTAAATTTCACATAAGTACCTCAGCTTAGAGGGGGAAGATGCCCCTGGAAAGTTAAATCAACAGTGGGAAACTTAATTCAGTTTTGACAAGATGAAAATCACAATGAAATAATAGTTCAATATTGACATCTAAGCTGTAGTGCTAAAGACTAAGAAATTGGAATCAGCTCGTTATCAGAAGTCCAAGAGATTTTATTAATAATAGCTAATACTTGAGCACCTTGTGCCAAGCATCCTACCTACATTATCTTTTAATTTTCACAGTACCCCTAAGAGATAGGTACGATTTATATCCCCATTTTACAGATGAAGAAAGAAAGGTAATGTCTGAGGAGTTTAGGGACTTTGCCAAAATTATGTAATTAATAAGTAGTGGGACTAGGATCCAAATCCAGTTTGGCTTGACTCTGAAGCACATACTGTTTACCTTTACATTATACTGCACTAATTCTAGACATGTGGGAATCATTGTAAAATGAAGGGGTTTGCCTGGCCCGGTACTCATTCTTTGATAACCTTGAACGTCGGGTTATAGATTGTAAAATGTTTATGGAAGGGTTATGTCATTTGGCACTATGAACAAGGACTGCCTAATGGCTTGAATTCTGCCCTAGAAGCTTATAATGCCCATCCAGCTGTACATAGCGAAAGTTCACTTGTAGAGTTTAGCAGCGTCGGTTTCTCTGCCTTGAGTGGGAATTGATAAAACTTGGAAGAGATTTTATTTGAAACTTTCATGGGCAAAAACTTCTAGGAAAAGATCTAGAGCAAAGTTCAGAAGACGGCTCGTGAAACTGAAGCAGCAGACCTTGGGAGAGAAATGAAGCAATTGCTCAGTATAATAAAGATGAGAATAAGAAGGCTGAATTTATTGAAAGGAACAGAGAGGTAGTGAAAAAATTAAGGGTAACCAGAGACAGCTGAACCAAGAAGAGATCACGTACAGCATTTGAAAGAGAACTGCCAGTGCTCAGTAGAATTTTTCAAAATCACTTTCCAATATTCCCAACTGTGGACTGGGTTATTTGTTCATGCCATGCTTTTATGCCAAATTCCAGAATTACATTTTGCACAGTTAAAGCTTGTCTAGTAGAACCCATAGATCTTTAGTCGCCCATCTAAGAATGTGTCTTAAGATTATCACTTAATTTTCTGGAGTCCATCAAAATCCTAAAGGAGAACACCGGCAGCAACCTCTTCGACCTCAGCCGCAGCAAGTTCTTCCTAGAAACATCGCCAAAGGAAAGGGAAGCAAGGGCAAAAATGAACTATTGGGACTTCATCAAGATAAAAGCTTTTGCACAGCAAAAGAAACAGTCAACAAAACCAAAACACAACCGACAAAATGGGAGAAGATATTTGCAAATGACATACCAGATAAAGGGCTAGTATCCAAAATCTATAAAGAACTTACAAACTCAACACCCAAAGAACAAAGAATCCAATCAAGAAATGGGCAGAAGACATGAACAGACATTTTTCCAAAGAAGACATCCAAATGGCCAACAGACACATGAAAAAGTGCTCAACATCGCTCAGCATCAGGGAAATCCAAATCAAAACCTCAATGAGATACCACCTCACACCAGTCAGAATGGCTAAAATTAACAAGTCAGGAAAC
>NW_027925746.1:0-1347 GCF_054177405.1 Leptonychotes weddellii
CCCCCCCCCCCTCGCCGAGGATATGTGACTACCTAGAGGCCAGCATGGTGGAAACAAGCCCAAGGCAATGAGAGAGGCAACGTGTTGATCTTTCTGTCAATAGTGTCAGCAAACCCCAGAGTTTGGATCATCCCAGTCAAGATACCAGATACGTTAGTGAAGGAGCCGCCAGGAGATTCCAGCCCCTATCTGTCAAATTTCAAAAACCATCTATACTCAGACTGAGATGCAACAGTTTATAGCTTAGGCCACTATTTCCCTTTAAAAAAAAGGGTGCCTGGGTCGGTTAAGCACCTGCCTTTGGCTCTGGTCATGATCCGAGGTCCTGGGATCGAGCCCTGAGTCAGGCTCCCTGCTCAGAGGGGAGTCTGCTTCTCCCTCTTCCCCTCCCCCTGTTCATGCTCACACTCCCTGTCTCTCAAATAAATAAATAAATAAATAAATAAATAAATAAATAAATAAAATCTTTAAAAAAATATTCTAGTTAAATTTTGTCTTCACGTGAAAACGAATGGTTTGTTACTTCTAGAAATTGACATGTATGTATGTATATATGTAGCTATTTAGTTGTGATGTTTCTTTTTAGTTAAAATTAATTAACAATTTTGAAAGGGGAGCTTTTTCCCAATAGCATATTAGACCTCAAACTTTCTCATTGCTTTTTTTTATTTGTATTTTTTTAAATTTTATTTTACTTGTTAACTTTTTTTAATAATATAAAATGTATTATTTGTTTCAGGGATACAGGTTGTGATTCATCAGTCTTACACAATTCACAGAGCTCACCACAACACATACCCTTCCCAATGCACCCAGCCACCCCATCCTTCCCACTCCCCTCCACTCCAGGAACCCTCAGTTTGTTTCCTGAGATTGAGTCTCTTATGGTTTGTCTCCCTCTCTGATTTAATCCTGTTTCATTTTTTACTCTCTCTCCCATGATCCTCTGCCTTGTTTCTCAAATTCCACATATTAGTGAGACCATCTGATAATGGTCTTTCTCTCATTGACGTATTTCACTTAGCATAATACCTTCTGGTTCCATCAATGTCATTGCAAATGGCAAGTTTTTTTTTCCCCATAGATGCATAATATTCCTGTGTGTGTGTGTGTGTGTGTGTGTGTGTGTGTGTGTGTATACACACCACATCTTTTTTATCCATTCATCTGTCAAAGGACATCTGGGCTCTTTCCAGGTTAGGCTATCATGGACATTGCTGCTATAAACATTGGGGTGCACGTACCCCTTCAGATCACTATGTTGGTATCTTTGGAGTAAATACCTAGTAGTGCAATTGCTGGGTCATAGGGTAGCTCTATTTTCAACTTTTTGAGGAACCTCCATAC
>NW_027925747.1:0-226 GCF_054177405.1 Leptonychotes weddellii
AATATTATTCCTGTGTGTGTGTGTGTATGTGTATCACATCAATTCACAATTTCCTTATCACACTTGGGTTGTTTTCATACCTTAGGGTATTATAAATAATGCTGCAATAAACATAACTTTGCAAATTTGTGTTTTTGTTTTCTTTGGATAGATACTCAGTAGTGGTATTACTGGATAGTATGCTATTTCTAATTTTTGCGGATACATACTATTTTTCACAGTGGCT
>NW_027925748.1:0-226 GCF_054177405.1 Leptonychotes weddellii
AAAAAAAAAAAAAATCCACTTAATTTTTATGCCACAAAATGCCACCCTGAATTTATTCTAGTGATCAAATGTCACAACCAAACAAGCCAAAAGCACTGGGTGATCTGGGAGAAGGCCTACAATGTGTTCATCGATGGCTCAGAGGTTTACTAACCCCTGCTTTGTGACCGGCACTGTGTATCAGCCAGCTTTCTCTCTAGATCATGCTGCTGTAACAAGCAGCCCC
>NW_027925749.1:0-226 GCF_054177405.1 Leptonychotes weddellii
GGCATATCAAAGGCGTAACTTTGGGGAAAACAATTTGGTAGTATCTATCAAAATAAAAAACACAAATACCTTTCATTCACAAGTTCAACTCTATCCTACAAAAACATTCATATGGCACAAAGCTATGCATGTGTGTCTGTGTGTAATATATATTTTTAAAAACTCAATTTAACTGTGTTCAAAATAGAAAAAAAAAAAAGGGAGACACTACCTAAAGGAACAGGCA
>NW_027925750.1:0-226 GCF_054177405.1 Leptonychotes weddellii
GCTGCACTCAGGGCCACTAGCCATAATTTATTATCCAGCATCTGGTTTGAATAAACCACAGATTTATCTGCGGTCTGTGAGGGCTCTAGGCAGGAGATGCAAACAGCAGCTTTCATTAGGGAGGACTGGATGTATTGGGACCCTTTTCTCTTTTGCATCCTCTGGCCATGGTAAGGATTTCTAACGGTGCTCAGTGAAACGTTCTTCTCTTGGCCGTGATCTTTCC
>NW_027925751.1:0-226 GCF_054177405.1 Leptonychotes weddellii
CCATCTGTCCTCCCCCCTTCCTCCATTCATCCATCCATCTACCATCCACCATCCATCCATCTACCATCTACCATCCATCCACCATCCATCCACCATCCACCATCCATCCATCCATCCATCTACCATCCATCCACCATCCATCCATCCACCATCCACCATCCATCCACCATCCACCATCCATCTATTTACCATCCACCATACATCCACCATCCACCATCCACCATCC
>NW_027925752.1:0-226 GCF_054177405.1 Leptonychotes weddellii
ATATACTAATAATGAACTATCAGAATGAGAAATTATGATCTAATTTATAATTGCACTAAAAAGAATAAAACACCTGGGTATAAATGTAATCAAGGAGGTGAAAGACCTGTAGTCTGAAAAGTATAAGACACTGATGAAAGACAGTAAAGATATTAATAAATAGAAAGATATACCATCTTAAGAACTGAAAGAATTCATATTGTGAAAATGTCCATACCACCCAAAA
>NW_027925753.1:0-226 GCF_054177405.1 Leptonychotes weddellii
TGTACAAATCTGGTGCCAGATTGGGATTGAACTAGTATAAAATTCAATAATAATGGGGGAAAGGCACCTTAAGTGCACTTGGTTGAAGCTACTGAAGACCACAAGGAGACAAAATGAGATTTCACCAATGGGTCATATAGCTGTAATTATCTTAGACTTTTTGAAAAATTTGAGCCACATACCATGGTTTAAAAACATCTGTGCAAACCAAATATTTTCCCCAACA
>NW_027925754.1:0-226 GCF_054177405.1 Leptonychotes weddellii
TAGAAAAAAAAATAAGTAAATAATGGTCAACTTAAAATAAAAGAGATGAAAACTGTAAACCCACAGATCTAAGAAGCTCAAATACTTTCAAGGATACGAAACAGTAAACATCATAATCACGCTACTTAAATGAAAAACCTATAATGGATAAGAAAAATCTTCCAAGAACCCAGAGAATAAAGACCCATTATATACAGATAGAGATAAAAACTGTTATAAAAACACA
>NW_027925755.1:0-226 GCF_054177405.1 Leptonychotes weddellii
GACCAGGTAAGATCCCAGGCAGGAGCGCTTCTCCCACACGGTGTGGAGGAGGAGGCCAGGGGACAGTCCCCAGCTGCAGCAGGGAGGAGGGCAGGACCAAGGAGGGGGCTCCCAGCCTCCATCCACAGGGGCAGGCGGTCCCACCCCGGGCCTGGAGGGGAGACAGGGAAGTGGCATCTGCTGAGCCCAGTGGGGGGCTGTCCCACTGCAAAGTGCCCCCCTCTGC
>NW_027925756.1:0-226 GCF_054177405.1 Leptonychotes weddellii
ACCTGAGCCGAAGGCAGACGCTTAACAACTGAGCCACCCAGGCGCCCTCTAATTATGATTTTAAGTTGCATTTCCCTCTTGGGTAGTGTTGTTGAACATCCCATGTGTGTGTTATTTGCCATCTGTATATCCTTTTTGATGAAATGTCTTTTCATGTCTTTTGCCCATTTTCTCATTGGATTGTTTTTGTTTGTTTACTGTTGAGTTTTCAGAGTTCTTTGTATAC
>NW_027925757.1:0-1347 GCF_054177405.1 Leptonychotes weddellii
AAAGTGCATTAAAGGCAAAGAAAAACAACTGAATGTTCAGGCATGGATTTTTTTTTTTTTTTTTAAGATTTTATTTATTTATTTGAGAGAGAGAATGAGAGACAGCACAAGAGGGAAGAGGGTCAGAGGGAGAAGCAGACCCCCCGCTGAGCAGGGAGCCCGATGCGGGACTCGATCCCGGGACTCCAGGATCATGACCTGAGCCGAAGGCAGTCGCTTAACCAACTGAGCCACCCAGGCGCCCCAGGCATGGATTTTTATATGTACAGCCTATCAGTGACTTTAACAGACTCTGCCTTCAAGACTCGAGTGGAGTTATTTTTCCACAGCATGGGCAGCGGGATGTCTGGAACCCCCCAGGTCACAGCCGTACAGCTGAAAAGGCTAACCCTTTGCAGGGCGGGCAGGAGAACGCACTGATTTTTCCTCATGTTTCTACACTGCTGGGTCAACAGTTAACTTTCCGCCTGGGGCACCTTGTCCTGTGTCTGTGACCCATTTGTTGGAAACATTCCAGACGGGGGAGAAGTTTGGAGAGCGTCGCATAGTCCGGTCCGTTTCCCTGTTGAGAGTTTTAGCACATTGAAGGCTCTTGGAAGCCCTCCATTTAAAAGAAGGAAAACGAAATCCTCATTTAACTTATTTAAACTGTGATACCAAGCGTGGCCATCCCCATCTAAATTCTAGTTCAGTCCTCAGGACCATTATTCTGTTCTGGAACACATTTTGGGAAGTGTTTAAACCAAAGAGTACAGTTATTGTTTTTGTTTTTTTTAAAGTTTTTAAATTTTTAAAAATAATCTCTGCACCCACCGTGGGGCTCGAACTCACAACCCCGAGATCAAGAGTCTTATGCTCCACCAACTGAGCCAGCCAGGCACCTTGGGAGTACAGTGTTTTAATTGCTTATCCAACAGCGTGTGGGAAGTCCTGAAACCTCCTCACCGCCGATTTGGGAAAGAGTGAGTGAGCACGTGGGATTTCACCCATGTGAAAACCCAGAACATTCCTAGAGGCATGGAGGTCTTGGGTGTTTGTTCAGCTCTGGAAAGCTGCAGTCCCGGGACTGCTCTGGGGCAGACATCTGCCCCGTGGCCCCCGACCCCCAATTCCCACAGAGCTCCAGGCCGGAATTACAGCTCACATTATAGATCACCTGAAATTAGACAACACACTTTCCTTATGTGTCCTTTTTAATAACTGTGTACTTTCATTTTCTCATTTCAAGTAATCGTAGAGAATGCTTATCCCTGCTTGAATCCCTTGCATTTAGCATCTTTTCCACACATGTGTTTTTATGTATTCCTGCAAGCTAATTACACTTAGGAATGTTCCCCGACTTTTTCA
>NW_027925758.1:0-226 GCF_054177405.1 Leptonychotes weddellii
GTCTCCCTGCAACTCCTGGCAACCATTAACCTATTCTCTGTGCCTTTAGACGATTCTGAATATTTCATGTAAGTGGAATCATATAATATGTGGCTTTTTGTGTCTGGCTTCTTTTGCTGAGCATAATGCATGCAGGGTTCATCCACACTGCAGTGTGTATCAATGCTTCATTCCTTTTTATGATGGAATATTCCATTGTACAGATATACCAACCACATTTGGTTTA
>NW_027925759.1:0-226 GCF_054177405.1 Leptonychotes weddellii
AAAGGACATCCAGCTCTGGGTAGTGAGTTGCAGTTAATCTCATAGGACACAATCATTGCACAAAACATATAGAAGCACCTAATGTCAAATTTGCCTACTACGGAAAATGGTCAGTGTGGAACAGAGCTTGCTTGAGTGGATGATAATGATAATTCTGGTCACTGCGTCATTTAATTTTCAAAATAACCCGTGAGGTAGGGGTTGATCTGATGATCCCCACTTGACA
>NW_027925760.1:0-226 GCF_054177405.1 Leptonychotes weddellii
AAGCTGAAGAAAAGTTGATTACCTGGACTTTATTAAAACAAAAACTTCTCTGCAAAAGACAACGTCAAGAGAATGAGAAGACAAGTCACAGACTGGAAAGAAATAGTTGTTAACAACATATCTCATAGGGGATTATTATCCAAAATAAACAAAGAGCACTTAAAACTCAATAATAAAAAAAACCAAACAACCCAATTTGAAAATGGGGGAAAGGCCTGAACAGACA
>NW_027925761.1:0-226 GCF_054177405.1 Leptonychotes weddellii
ATTACTCAGCCATCAGAAAGGATGAACACCCACCATTTGCACTGACATAGATGGAACTGGAGGGGATTATGCTAAGTGAAATAAGTCAAGCAGAGAAAGACAAGTATCGTATGGTTTCACTCATATGTGGAACATAAGGAATAGCATGGAGGACAATAGAGGAAGGAAAGGAAAACTGAAGGGGGGGGTCAGAGAGGGAAATAAACCATGAGAGACTATGGACTCC
>NW_027925762.1:0-226 GCF_054177405.1 Leptonychotes weddellii
AATACTGAGATTGAAACTGAAGGTGTGTATAGGGATTTTCAGGACAAGACTTACTCTTTGTCATAGACAAAGTAAGGAAACAGATTTATGACAGCATTAGAATCTCTGGTTGTCAACAAGTAGCCTTTTGTAGCCTGCAGGGACATCCTCAGGAAGAGGTCCCATTTCTGCAGCTATCCCAAGCCTGGCCTCCATCTTGGTCGCCACCGTGGTCACACGTGGCACC
>NW_027925763.1:0-226 GCF_054177405.1 Leptonychotes weddellii
ATAAGGATTGCCACCCCAGCTTTCTTGTGGTGTCCATTAGCATGGTAAATGGTTTTCCACCCCCTCACTTTCAATCTGGGGGTGTCTTTGGGTCTAAACTGAGTCTCTTGCAGACAGCATATCGATGGGTCGTGTTTTTTTATCCAATCATATAGCCTGTGTCTTTTGATTGGGACATTTAGCACATTTACATTCAGGGTAACTATTGAAAGATATGAATTTAGTG
>NW_027925764.1:0-226 GCF_054177405.1 Leptonychotes weddellii
CTTCTGGCCTCCAGAACTGTGAAATATCACATTTTTGTTGTGTAAGCCACCCAGTTTGTGGTACTTCATTACCACAGCCCTTTTGAACTAAAACAAATACATAGATCAATTCTGGAGGAATTGACATCTTAACGATAGTAAGTTTTCTGATCTATGAACATGGTATATTCCTCCACTTATTCACATGTCTTCAATTTCTCTCAGTAATGTTTTGTAGTTTTCTTTC
>NW_027925765.1:0-226 GCF_054177405.1 Leptonychotes weddellii
GTCTCCCTGCAACTCCTGGCAACCATTAACCTATTCTCTGTGCCTTTAGACGATTCTGAATATTTCATGTAAGTGGAATCATATAATATGTGGCTTTTTGTGTCTGGCTTCTTTTGCTGAGCATAATGCATGCAGGGTTCATCCACACTGCAGTGTGTATCAATGCTTCATTCCTTTTTATGATGGAATATTCCATTGTGCAGATATACCAACCACATTTGGTTTA
>NW_027925766.1:0-226 GCF_054177405.1 Leptonychotes weddellii
CCACACTGCCCTGGGGGCTTGCGGCAGACTCTTTCGTTGGTCTCGTCCTTTTTTGGGGGGTGCCCGTTTACTCCGTGGTGCCGGGCACACCCCCACTTTCTTGCTGAGTGAGCGAGCCTCGCTGTTAGGTGCGCTGTTGTGGGTAGAAGGATTGCAGACCGGGGTGCCAGCGCAGCCTGTGGGCCTGGGGGGTCAGCCAACTTCTGTGCTGGGCACAGGGATGGGG
>NW_027925767.1:0-226 GCF_054177405.1 Leptonychotes weddellii
ACACACGCACACCCGGTTCTGATTCCCTAGGATCTCTGGGATTCATCCCAGGCTCCCAGCACTGGCTTTACCATGCAGCGTCCCTTGGAGCTGGCTGTCCTCTGCCTCCACGTAGATATCCAGGAAGCACCACCGTGGATGCCCTACCTCACTACCAAAGGCAGCAGTTTCAGAGCCTGTAAAACGATGATGCTGTGCCCATCTTTGTTAGCTCTCCACATCTAAC
>NW_027925768.1:0-226 GCF_054177405.1 Leptonychotes weddellii
AGAATTGCCCCGCCCTTGCCCCCTCCTGGCTAAGTAATCTGCTCGGGTTTGCTCTCCGGAGCTTTTGTTCCCTGCGAGCTTTCCGTACAGCTTTGGAGGCGGAGAGTGAAAATGGCGGCCTCCCACTCTCTGCCCCGGAGGAGCCAAGAACTCGGGGCCCCGGTCCTCAGTGAGCCCTCAGAGAAAAGCCGTCAGTCACTCCTGTCTCCCCGGTCTCCGGCCGCAC
>NW_027925769.1:0-226 GCF_054177405.1 Leptonychotes weddellii
GACCAGGTAAGATCCCAGGCAGGAGCGCTTCTCCCACACGGTGTGGAGGAGGAGGCCAGGGGACAGTCCCCAGCTGCAGCAGGGAGGAGGGCAGGACCAAGGAGGGGGCTCCCAGCCTCCATCCACAGGGGCAGGCGGTCCCACCCCGGGCCTGGAGGGGAGACAGGGAAGTGGCATCTGCTGAGCCCAGTGGGGGGCTATCCCACTGCAAAGTGCCCCCCTCTGC
>NW_027925770.1:0-226 GCF_054177405.1 Leptonychotes weddellii
GTGGCATTCCTATACACCAACAACAAGACAGAAGAAAGAGAAATTAAGGAGTTGATCCCATTTACAATTGCACCCAAAACCATAAGATACCTAGGAATAAATCTAACCAAAGAGGCAAAGAATCTGTACTCAGAAAACTATAAAATACTCATGAAAGAAATTGAGGAAGACACAAAGAAATGGAAAAACGTTCCATGCTCATGGATTGGAAGAACAAATATTGTGA
>NW_027925771.1:0-226 GCF_054177405.1 Leptonychotes weddellii
ATTACTCAGCCATCAGAAAGGATGAACACCCACCATTTGCACTGACATAGATGGAACTGGAGGGGATTATGCTAAGTGAAATAAGTCAAGCAGAGAAAGACAAGTATCGTATGGTTTCACTCATATGTGGAACATAAGGAATAGCATGGAGGACAATAGAGGAAGGAAAGGAAAACTGAAGGGGGGGGTCAGAGAGGGAGATAAACCATGAGAGACTATGGACTCC
>NW_027925772.1:0-226 GCF_054177405.1 Leptonychotes weddellii
TGTCTCAATCATGGGAGCTTTACAGAGAGTCTTGCTACCTAACAGTATAAATCCTCTAAATTTGTTGTTCAGTTTTGAAGACAATTTGTCTTGGTTAATTTGGGCCCTTTATATTTCCATAGAAATTTTAGGACCAGACTGTCTAATGACACACCCACACACAAACACATTGGGATTTTTAATGGAATTGCTTTGAATCTGTAGATTAATTTGAGAAGAATTAAAA
>NW_027925773.1:0-226 GCF_054177405.1 Leptonychotes weddellii
AATATTATTCCTGTGTGTGTGTGTGTATGTGTATCACATCAATTCACAATTTCCTTATCACACTTGGGTTGTTTTCATACCTTAGGGTATTATAAATAATGCTGCAATAAACATAACTTTGCAAATTTGTGTTTTTGTTTTCTTTGGATAGATACTCAGTAGTGGTATTACTGGATAGTATGCTATTTCTAATTTTTGCAGATACATACTATTTTTCACAGTGGCT
>NW_027925774.1:0-226 GCF_054177405.1 Leptonychotes weddellii
CTTCTGGCCTCCAGAACTGTGAAATATCACATTTTTGTTGTGTAAGCCACCCAGTTTGTGGTACTTCATTACCACAGCCCTTTTGAACTAAAACAAATACATAGATCAATTCTGGAGGAATTGACATCTTAACGATAGTAAGTTTTCTGATCTATGAACATGGTATATTCCTCCACTTATTCACATGTCTTCAATTTCTTTCAGTAATGTTTTGTAGTTTTCTTTC
>NW_027925775.1:0-226 GCF_054177405.1 Leptonychotes weddellii
TGGGGATTACTTAGAGTAGTGCTATTTTTTTTTTTTTTTAGAGTAGTGCTATTTTAAAGCTAGAAAGAAATAGAGAATGAGGGACATCTTCTTGGATAATATGGTAGGGGACAGTCTGTTTCTTCTGAAACCTATATAAAGTTTATTTATTACAATTATAAAGCATTTTAACTCGTTTCTTATCATTTTAATAAATTATAATGTTAATGTTGAAGTTCAGCCTTAA
>NW_027925776.1:0-226 GCF_054177405.1 Leptonychotes weddellii
ATAAAAATCAATAAAAAATCAAGTCAGTGGAAAATATAGGATAGGAATAGATTAGGTATAGGGAATGCAAATGACTAATAAACATAAAATGTCATTTTGCTAATCAAAAAATGTAAATGAAAATTGATAAAATCCAATTTTTCACTTGGCAAATGAATAAAGATGAAAAGATCCTCCATGCTTGTCAGGGTACCAAACAAAAATATTTATGTCCGTTGGCCTGATA
>NW_027925777.1:0-226 GCF_054177405.1 Leptonychotes weddellii
ACCTGAGCCGAAGGCAGACGCTTAACAACTGAGCCACCCAGGCGCCCTCTAATTATGATTTTAAGTTGCATTTCCCTCTTGGGTAGTGTTGTTGAACATCCCATGTGTGTGTTATTTGCCATCTGTATATCCTTTTTGATGAAATGTCTTTTCATGTCTTTTGCCCATTTTCTCATTGGATTGTTTTTGTTTGTTTACTATTGAGTTTTCAGAGTTCTTTGTATAC
>NW_027925778.1:0-1347 GCF_054177405.1 Leptonychotes weddellii
CAGAAGACATGAACAGACATTTCTGCAAAGAAGACATCCAAATGGCCAACAGACAGATGAAAAAGTGTTCAACAGCACTCAGCATCAGGGAAATCCAAATCAAAACCTCAGTGAGATACCACCTCACACCAGTCAGAATGGCTAAAATTAACAAGTCAGGAAATGACAGATGTTGGCGAGGATGCGGAGAAAGGGGAACCCTCCTACACTGTTGGTAGGAATGCAAGCTGGTGCAACCACTCTGGAAAACAGTATGGAGGTTCCTCAAAAAGTTGTAAATAGAGCTACCCTATGACCCAGCAATTGCACTACTGGGTATTTACCCCAAAGATATAAATGTAGGGATCCGAAGGGGTATGTGCACCCCAATGTTTATAGCAGCAATGTCCACAATAGCCAAACTATGGAAAGAGCCCAGATGTCCATCGACAGATGAATGGATAAAGAAGATGTGGTGTATATATATATATACAATGGAATATTATGCAGCCATCAAAAAAAAACACAAAACAAAACAAAACCGAAATCTTGCCATTTGCAATGACGTGGATGGACCTAGAGGATATTATGCTAAGCGAAATAAGTCAATCAAAGAAAGACAAGTATCATATGATCTCACTGATATGAGGAATTTGAGAAACAAGACAGAGGATCATAGGGGAAGGGAGGGAAAAATGAAACAAGATGAAACCAGAGAGGGAGACAAACCATAAGAGACTCTTAATCTCAGGAAACAAACTGAGGGTTGCTGGAGTGGAGGGGGGTGGGAGGGATGGGGTGGCTGGATGATGGACATTGGGGAGGGTATGTGCTATGGTGAGCACTGTGAATTGTGTAAGACTGGTGAATCACAGACCTGTACCTCTGAAACAAATAATACATTGTATGTTAAAAAAAAGAACTCTCCAGATGGAAAAACGAAGTGTGGTGCTGGGGGGTGGGGAGATGACTTCTAATATTCCAGGTGGAGGAAATAACATGAGCTGGGACAAACATGTCAAAGTTCATGGCACATCGTAGGACCTCAGAGATGGGCTGGTTATGGCTGGCAACTGGACAGGGTGATCGGGGCCAAAGAAAGAAAAGCTTTTAGCACCATATGAAGAAGTTTAGACCTCTTTCTGTGGGCAGTGGGAAGTCATCAGAGATTTTTTTTTTTAAAGATTTTATTTATTTATTTGAGAGAGAGAATGAGAGAGAGAGAGAGAGCATGAGAGGGGGAGGGTCAGAGGGAGAAGCAGACTCCCTGCTGAGCAGAGAGCCCGATGCGGGACTCGATCCCGGGACTCCAGGATCATGACCTGAGCCGAAGGCAGTCGCTTAACCAACTGAGCCACCCAGGCGCCC
>NW_027925779.1:0-226 GCF_054177405.1 Leptonychotes weddellii
AGAGAAGGTGCAAAAACAAGTTTACAATTTCATTTAGTTTTGTTCATAAATCAGATCCCATCCTTTTATTATACACACAACAAATACATTTTAAGTATATTCTTGAATATTATTAAGAATTATGTCTGTCTTTTTCTTATGATGTTTTTTAGGTTTTTAGATTTTTTAAAGATTTTATTTATTTATTTCAGACAGAGAGAGAGCATGAGTGGAGGGTGGGGAGGGA
>NW_027925780.1:0-226 GCF_054177405.1 Leptonychotes weddellii
GGGTATTGAGGAGGGCACATTCTGCATGGAGCACTGGGTGTTATGCACAAACAATGAATCATGGAACACTTCATCTAGAACTAATGATGTAATGTATGGGGATTAACATAAGAATAAAAAAAAAAAAAAAAGAATCTTGACTGGAAGAGGGAGAAAACATCCCAAGTTCCCAGGATCATTTTTGTAACACAATAAAGACTCCTGCGATGAGGAGAGCGTGAAAAGA
>NW_027925781.1:0-226 GCF_054177405.1 Leptonychotes weddellii
AAGCTGAAGAAAAGTTGATTACCTGGACTTTATTAAAACAAAAACTTCTCTGCAAAAGACAACGTCAAGAGAATGAGAAGACAAGTCACAGACTGGAAAGAAATAGTTGTTAACAACATATCTCATAGGGGATTATTATCCAAAATAAACAAAGAGCACTTAAAACTCAATAATAAAAAAAACCAAACAACCCAATTTGGAAATGGGGGAAAGGCCTGAACAGACA
>NW_027925782.1:0-226 GCF_054177405.1 Leptonychotes weddellii
GACCGTTATATTTTTTATGTGAGAGCACACTTACACTGGCCTTCCCTGTGGAAATCCTGTATGATCTGGCTATGCTATTCTTTTTTTTTTTTTTTTATTCTTATGTTAATCCCCATACATTACATCATTAAATTTAGATGAAGTGTTCCATGATTCATTGTTTGTGCATAACACCCAGTGCTCCATGCAGAATGTGCCCGCCTCAATACCCACCCCCAGGCTCCGC
>NW_027925783.1:0-226 GCF_054177405.1 Leptonychotes weddellii
ACAAATAATACATTATATGTTAAAAAAAAGAAGAAGAAGAAGAAGATAGTAGGAAGGGAAAAATGAAGGGGGGGAATCGGAGGGGGAGACGAACCATGAGAGACTATGGACTCTGAGAAAAAAAACTGAGGGTTCTAGAGGGGAGGGGAGGGAATGGGTTAGCCTGGAGATGGGTATTGAAGAGGGCATGTATTGAATAGAGGACTGGGTGTTGTACGCAAACAAT
>NW_027925784.1:0-226 GCF_054177405.1 Leptonychotes weddellii
CCATAGAAATCCCAGTACACATATATATGTAAGGATGCACAAGTAAATATATACAGGTGTGTTTGGTGTAGCACTGTGTGAGAAAGCAAAAATGTCTAAATTAAACTCAAATATCCAGAGAATCTACTACAACACAACAGAAGACTATATACATCTGCTCCATGGGATGAGGTCTCTGAAATACACAGGTAAAAATACAAGCTTTAGCAGGCTCTACGGCAGTAAA
>NW_027925785.1:0-226 GCF_054177405.1 Leptonychotes weddellii
CAAAACAGTGTTAGGTACAACTCTTGGCAGTTCAGCAGTAGTCACTTGTCATTATATTCTTCACTTAAAAACTTTTAAAAGCCAGAAGAATTAATACCTATTCTTCTGAAACTGTTCCAAAAAATAGAAATGGAAGGAAAACTTCCAAACTCATTTTATGAGGCCACCATTACCTTGATCCCCAAACCAGACAAAGACCACATCAAAAAGGAGAATTACAGACCAA
>NW_027925786.1:0-226 GCF_054177405.1 Leptonychotes weddellii
ATAGTGATTTGAGGTACCTCACATGCCTTTTCCAAGACATTAGGCAGATGAACGAGAGCTAAAAGGCTATTTTTTTCCCTAGATCAGCAGAAATATGGTGGAGGGGGAGGCAGTAGAGGTGGAGATAGAGGTGATGATGGTGGTAGAGGTGATTGTGGAGGCAACAATGGTTGAGGAGGTGATGGTGGAGGAGGTGGAGCTGGTGGTGGAGGTGAAGGTGGAGGAG
>NW_027925787.1:0-226 GCF_054177405.1 Leptonychotes weddellii
AGTGATATGTGAAGATGACTTTGGCATTTGAGATGACATATGATATCGAGCAGCAGAGCTCTGTGGTCATAATTAGCTGGGCACGAATGCTATATGCTTCCTAGGACTGAGGGACAAATAGGTTCTGAGCATGTTGATTCGAAGTTTCATTGAAGAAACTTTCAGTCAGTGGATCAGTTTGATTCTGTAATTAGCACACGGTACCTAATGTTTCGGTACTGTTCTG
>NW_027925788.1:0-226 GCF_054177405.1 Leptonychotes weddellii
AGATGCAGGTGGTGAGGCAGGGACCATATTAATTATTCTGATGTTTGTGTGCATCTCAAACACATCTCAAATATGTAGTAGTTTCTCCATCCCAACTTCTATCATTCTAGTACAAGTTACCACTTCTTTCCTCTAAATTGCTTCACTATTCTTGGGTCTCCCAACATCCGTTCTTACTTCCTTTTCAATTCACTTTCTACACTGCAGTTAGAGTGTTCTAAGAATA
>NW_027925789.1:0-1347 GCF_054177405.1 Leptonychotes weddellii
AACATAGGAATAACATGGAGGACATTAAGAGAAGGAAGGGAAAAATGAAGGGGAGGAAATCGGAGGGAGAGAGGAACCATGAGAGACTATGGACCTGAGAAACAAACGGGGTTTTATTTTATTTATTTATTTATTTTTTAATTTAATTTATTTATTTGAGAGAGAGAGTGAGAGAGAGAGAGAGCACAAGAGGGGGTAGCGGGAGAGGGAGAAGCAGACTCCCTGCTGAGCAGGGAGCCTGATGCGGGACTCGGTCCCGGGACTCCAGGATCATGACCTGAGCTGAAGGCAGTCGCTTAACCAACCGAGCCACCCAGGCGCCCACAACAGGGTTTTAGAGGGGAGGGGGGAGGTGGGATTGGTTAGCCCGGTGATGGGTATTAAGGAGGGCATGTACTGCATGGAGCACTGGGTGTTATACGAAAACAATGGATTGTGGATCACCACATCAAAAACTAATGATGTATTGTATGGTGACTAACATAACATAATAAAATTAAAAATAAATAAATAAATTCATGGTTAGCATGAAGTATTTGGAGTGGGTTTCTATTTTTTTGGAACTAAGAACCCTCACTGAAATAGAAAGTAGTACCAGGAGTGGTTGCAGACCACAGATCCTCAATGAAATGGTCATCGGGGATTGGTCAGTGGGGTCTGGTGAGGGCTCTACAGGCAGTGAAAATCCCATTAGTGTTAAGGGGTGGGGTGCCAGTCGCTGTGAAACAGTTAAATAATGACCTCTCATCATCTGGAAGGAGTGGCCACTGAAAGCTTGGGGGAAGTGGCCACTGGCATTGAAGAGCAAGAAGCAGGTGACGAATTTGAGGACTGCTGGGTCAGTTGGTTCCTTCTGTATGTAACAGGGAGCTTAAAAGCATGTCAAGCTCAAAGTCATAAAATATTTGCTCAAGCCACTGTCAGGGAATCAGGGCCTTCATATTACTTTATTAAAATAATCTCATTTCTTTTTTTAAATTTAATTTTATTATGTTATGTTATTCAACATACATCATTTGTTTTTTTAATTTAATTTTATTATGTTATGTTAATCACCATACATTACATCATTAGTTTTTGATATAGTGTTCCATGATTCATTATTTGCATATAACACCCAGTGCTCCATGAAGTATGTGCCCTCTTTAATACCCATCACCAGGCTAACCCATCGCCCCACCCACCTTCTCTCTAGAACCCTCAGTTTGTTTCTCAGAGTCCATAGTCTCTCATGGTTCATCTCCCCCTCCGATTCCCCCCCTTCTTTTTTCCCTTCCTACTACCTTCTTCTTCTTCTTCTTTTATTTATTTATTTATTTACTTATTAAAAGTTTTATTTATTTGACA
>NW_027925790.1:0-226 GCF_054177405.1 Leptonychotes weddellii
AAAATGAAAAACCAATTTCATTTACAATAGCATCTAAAAAAAATAAGTACTTAAGAATAAATCTCATTAAAGAGGTGAAAGACTTGTATGTTGAAAACCACCAAACATTGCTGGAAAGAAATTTTAGAAGACCTAAGTATATGGACGGATGATATCTTGTGTTCATGGATAGGAAGACTTAACGTTGTTAAGATCTACAATTTTACTGCCGTCTCTTCTGAAACTT
>NW_027925791.1:0-226 GCF_054177405.1 Leptonychotes weddellii
GCGCCTGGGTGGCTCAGTTGGTTAAGTGACTGCCTTCGGCTCAGGTCATGATCCTGGAGTCCCGGGATCGAGTCCCGCATCGGGCTCCCTGCTTGGCAGGGAGCCTGCTTCTCCCTCTGACCCTCCCCCCTCTCATGTGCTCTCTGTCTCTCTCATTCTCTCTGTCTCAAATAAATAAATAAAATCTTTAAAAAAAAAAAAAAATATTCACATAGCAACATAGCTA
>NW_027925792.1:0-226 GCF_054177405.1 Leptonychotes weddellii
GATGTAAAAATGAAGAGTACATGGCCACTATCTTCAAGGAGTTCATAATCTAATCATGATGGTGAAAAACAGTAACAAAAACACACCTGTAGACATTTTTTTTTTTTTAAAGATTTTATTTATTTATTTGAGACAGAGAGAATGAGAGACAGAGAGCATGAGAGGGAGGAGGGTCAGAGGGAGAAGCAGACTCCCTGCCAAGCAGGGAGCCCGATGCGGGACTCGA
>NW_027925793.1:0-226 GCF_054177405.1 Leptonychotes weddellii
TAGAAAAAAAAATAAGTAAATAATGGTCAACTTAAAATAAAAGAGATGAAAACTGTAAACCCACAGATCTAAGAAGCTCAAATACTTTCAAGGATACGAAACAGTAAACATCATAATCACGCTACTTAAATGAAAAACCTATAATGGATAAGAAAAATCTTCCAAGAACCCAGAGAATAAAGACCCATTATATACAGATGGAGATAAAAACTGTTATAAAAACACA
>NW_027925794.1:0-226 GCF_054177405.1 Leptonychotes weddellii
AAAAAAAATGTGGCTAGAAGCACAGTATGCATTGTTTGCCATCTGTGAGGGATGTGTAGACCCTATTTAAACTTTATATAATATTGATTCTTGAATTTATTAAAATGAGAATGTATTTGTTAAGAAATCAACTGAATAAGGGTGCCTGGGTGGCTCAGTCAGTTGAACATCTGACTCTTGTTTTTGGCTCAGGTCATGATCTCAGGGTCGTGAGATTGAGCCCCAC
>NW_027925795.1:0-226 GCF_054177405.1 Leptonychotes weddellii
ACATTGCTACATTACTACCCGAATCCTACTTTACTGCATTACTATCCGAATCCTACTTTACTGCATTACTACCCGAATCCTACTTTATTGCATTACTACCCAAATCCTACATTGCTACATTACTACCCGAATCCTACTTTACTGCATTACTACCCGAATCCTACTTTACTGCATTACTACCCGAATCCTACTTTACTGCGTTACTACCCGAATCCTACATTGCTAC
>NW_027925796.1:0-226 GCF_054177405.1 Leptonychotes weddellii
GAGGAATATGAATTTGTACTGATGATTTGTGTGTGTGTGTGTGTGTGTATGAATGAAAAGTACTATATAGAATTTGATTTTATTTTTATAGTACCTTTTATATTAACAGTATCTTCAAGCACAACCATACAAACTTATATTTAAAATACCTGCTATGTATTAACAACCATGAAAATAAAAATTCAGCATCTATTAAGAAATTACAGGTGACTTTTACTGGATAAAA
>NW_027925797.1:0-226 GCF_054177405.1 Leptonychotes weddellii
GCTGCACTCAGGGCCACTAGCCATAATTTATTATCCAGCATCTGGTTTGAATAAACCACAGATTTATCTGCGGTCTGTGAGGGCTCTAGGCAGGAGATGCAAACAGCAGCTTTCATTAGGGAGGACTGGATGTATTGGGACCCTTTTCTCTTTTGCATCCTCTGGCCATGGTAAGGATTTCTAACGGTGCTCAGTGAAATGTTCTTCTCTTGGCCGTGATCTTTCC
>NW_027925798.1:0-226 GCF_054177405.1 Leptonychotes weddellii
AGGAAGTGGAATTGGGGAGAATAGAGTTTCTCAGGCTGTCCATGGAGGCGTCATCCAAGCCCCAGAATCCAGCTCTGGAACTGGGGAGCCATGGTATTGACAGGTCCAGTGCCCTCCCTCCAACAAGGACCATCTTTCCCTTCCCCCACCACCTTTAGGGCTCTAGAGGGACTCCACCTACCCTTGTACTGGGGGGGGGGTAAGGGGGGTCTGGCCAATCAGCAGA
>NW_027925799.1:0-226 GCF_054177405.1 Leptonychotes weddellii
AAGTGGTATCACATATATATACAACACATATAATGGAATATTACTCATCCATTAAAAAAGGATGAGATTTTGCTTTTTACAACAACATGGATGAACCCAGAGGATATAGTGCTAAGTGAAATGAGCCAGACAGAGACAAATACCATATGGTTTCACTCATATGTGGAATTTAAAAAATAAAACAAATGCACAAACAAGGGAAAAAAAAGGGAAAAAAAACAGATTC
>NW_027925800.1:0-1347 GCF_054177405.1 Leptonychotes weddellii
TGTAATAAAAAATGGAGGCCCTAGCTGCTAGGACAAATGAGGCAGAAGAGAGAATTAGTGATATAGAAGACTAAATGATGGAAAATAAAGAAGCTGAGAAAAAGAGAGATAAACAACTACTGGATCACGAGGGCAGAATTCGAGAGATAAGTGATACCATAAGGTGAAACAATATTAGAATAATTGGGATCCCAGAAGAAGAAGAAAGAGAGAGAGAGAGAGGTAGAAGGTATATTGGAGCAAATTATAGCAGAGAACTTCCCTAATTTGGGGGAGGAAAAAGGCATCAAAATCCAGG
This sequence comes from Leptonychotes weddellii, assembly GCF_054177405.1. NCBI lineage: Eukaryota > Metazoa > Chordata > Mammalia > Carnivora > Phocidae > Leptonychotes > Leptonychotes weddellii. The sequence continues at coordinate 299 of NW_027925800.1, forward strand.
AGGCACAGAGAACCCCCCTCAAAATCAATAAAAATAGGTCAACCCCCCGACATCTAAGAGTAAAACTTACGAGTCTCAGAGACAAAGAGAAAATCCTGAAAGCAGCTCAGGACAAGAGATCTGTAACCTACAAGGGTAGAAACATTAGATCGGCAACAGACCTATCCACAGAGACCTGGCAGGCCAGAAAGGACTGGCATGATATATTCAGAGCACTAAATGAGAAAAATAGGCAACCAAGAATACTATATCCAGCTAGGCTGTCATTTAAAATAGAAGAAGAGATAAAAAGCTTCCAGGACAAACAAAGACTAAAGGAATTTGCAAACACCAAACCATCCCTACAAGAAATATTGAAAGGGGTCCTCTAAGCAGAGAGAGAGCCTAAAGTAACATAGAGCAGAAAGGAACACATACAATATACAGTAACAATAACCTTACAGGCAATACAATGGCACTAAATTCATATCTTTCAATAGTTACCCTGAATATAAATGGGCTAAATGCCCCAATCAAAAGACACAGGGTATCAGGTTGGATAAAAAAACAGGATCCATCAATATGCTGTCTGCAAGAGACTCATTTTAGACCCAAAGACACCTCCAGATTGAAAGTGAGGGGGTGGAAAACCATTTACCATGCTAATGGACACCAAAAGAAAGCTGGGGTGGCAATCCTTAGATCAGACAAATTAGATTTTAAACCCAAGACTGTAATAAGAGATGAGGAAGGACAATACATCATACTTAAAGGGTCTATCCAACAAGAAGATCTCACAATTGTAAATATCTATGCCCCTAACATGGGAGCAGCCAATTATATAAGCCAATTAATAACAAAAGCAAAGAAACACATTGACAACAATACAATAATAGTGGGGGACCTTAACACCCCCCTCACTGAAATGGACAGATTATCTAAGCAAAAGATCAACAAGGAAATAAAGACTTTAAATGACACCTTGGACCAAATGGGCTTCACAGATATATTCAGAACATTCCATCCCAAAGCAACAGAATACACATTCTTCTCTAGTGCCCATGGAACAT
>NW_027925801.1:0-226 GCF_054177405.1 Leptonychotes weddellii
GCCCACCCCACAACCTGCTGCATCTCAGTAAAGTCAACTACTTTAAGAAAGAAGGTCAATGAGACCAAGCTCCTAAACTTTGTTTACCAGATCTGATTCATGTGAACTTCCCAAAAGATTAATTACCTACTTTTTTTAAAAATTTTTTATTCTTATATTATCCCCATACATTACATCATTAGTTTTAGATGTAGTGTTCCATGATTCATTGTTTGTGCATAACACC
>NW_027925802.1:0-226 GCF_054177405.1 Leptonychotes weddellii
AGAAAAGAAAAGAAAAGAAAAAGAAAGAAAGAAAAAGAAAAGAAAGAAAGAAACAATGCTGTTGTGCACTAGAATTAAATAGGAATACTTCCATTATATAAAATATAATGAAGGTATGTGAGGTTCTTGACCGGATAAACAGAATAAAATCCTATTATTTTTTTTTTTCATTAGGAATTCAGTTTGGGGATGAGTTTCACTTTCTGCTTCTCCAGGGTCAACATGC
>NW_027925803.1:0-226 GCF_054177405.1 Leptonychotes weddellii
CGTCCCTCAGCGGAGCAGACTTTTAAAAGTTCCGATTTTGTGCTCCGTGGTTCTATCACTTGCCAGAAGCGGCCGACGGAGGCCCCTCCCCCGCCGTCTATCCTCCCGAATATCGCCTCGGATTCACTTCTCCGCACGTCCTACCTTCCAGAAAGTGGTCGCTTTTCTGATGAGAGAGTTGTTGCTCTTCTTTTCTTCAGTCTCCTGTTGAGTTTGTAGGTGTTCA
>NW_027925804.1:0-226 GCF_054177405.1 Leptonychotes weddellii
CTTCTGTGCCTGTAGCTTCAGTTGGAATTACGGGCTCACAAATTGTTTTTCTGTCTTTATATTGTGTTATTTAAACCACATCCCCCACCCCCACCTCCCCGCCCCTTCCATAACATACTGACCATTTTCCACAGAGCCCAGACAAGAATTAAAATACAGCAGCCTAAAATTAACAAGCCAGGAAACGACAGATGTTGGCAGGGATGCAGAGAAAGGGGAACCCTCC
>NW_027925805.1:0-226 GCF_054177405.1 Leptonychotes weddellii
ATGGAACAGATGGTAAGTGAATACCTAATTCATAAAGATCTTTCTATGGGAGAAAGTCTTTTTTGATGTACTCTTGTTAAAAATAAAAATGACTAGTTCTCTTCTCTTTTATAAAATAATGTATATTAATTGGCAAGCCCAATAAGCAACCAAAGCAAAACAAAACAAAACAGATGAATCACAAAACACATTTAGATTGCACCCAAAATAAGACTTCATGTTTAAT
>NW_027925806.1:0-226 GCF_054177405.1 Leptonychotes weddellii
CAGGCACCTCTAGTGTTTCTGTGACCTCAAGGGTCCTGAGACCACACTGTCCAGTGAGGGTTCCACCCCCTGCTTAGCCACTGGAGCGACGTCCCTCAACAGAGCCGACTTCTAAAAGTTCCGATTTTGTGCTCTGTGGTTCTATCACTTGCCAGAAGCGGCCAACGGAGGCCCCCTCCCCCTCCATCTATCCTCCCGAGTCGCCTCGGATCCACTTCTCCGAACG
>NW_027925807.1:0-226 GCF_054177405.1 Leptonychotes weddellii
CTTTGTGCTCAAAGAACTTAGTCTTTCTTTTTTTTTTTTTAAGATTTTATTTATTTATTTGACAGAGAGAGAGATAGCGAGAGCAGGAACACAAGCAGGGGGAGTGGGAGAGGGAGAAGCAGGCTTCCCGCGGAGCAGGGAGCCCGACGCGGGGCTCGATCCCAGGACTCTGGGATCATGACCTGAGCTGAAGGCAGACACTTAACGACTGAGCCACCCAGGCGCC
>NW_027925808.1:0-226 GCF_054177405.1 Leptonychotes weddellii
AGCTGGGCTTGAAAAAAGCATGGAAGATATTAGAGAAACCCTTTCTGGAGAAATAAAAGAACTAAAATCTAACCAAGTCGAAATCAAAAAGGCTATTAATGAGGTGCGATCAAAAATGGAGGAACTAACTGCTAGGATATATGAGGCAGAAAAGAGAAGTAGTGATATAGAAGACCAAATGATGGAAAATAAAGAAGCTGAGAAAAAGAGAGATAAACAACTACTG
>NW_027925809.1:0-226 GCF_054177405.1 Leptonychotes weddellii
ACGGCCACCTGCTCCCTATGTCCTCACGTGATGGAGAGAGCGAGCTCTCCGCTCTGTTCTTATAAGAACCCTAATCCTACCAGAACAGGGCCCCAGCCTCTGGCCTCATTTAACCTTAATTACTTCCTTAGAGGTCCTTCGTCAGAATACAGCCACACGGGGGGACTAGGGCTTCCACTTAGGGATTTGGGGGGACGGCACAAGCATTCCATCCGTAACAGGGGCC
>NW_027925810.1:0-226 GCF_054177405.1 Leptonychotes weddellii
AGAAGAAATTTGCATTGGTAAACTGAGGAAAGCAGATGGCCGGCCCCAGGGGGGTGAGCATCCTGCCGCAGGTTCTGAGCCCAGATAGGACAAGAAGGTACAGGAAGGAAAGAGCCCCTGGCTGGCTGAGCTGGGACCCAGATCCCATGCTGCCCTCCGTGTCAGACCCTCACACCCGGACCGGAACCGACATCCTCGCTCCCTGGCTCTCGACCTCGGAGCAGGG
>NW_027925811.1:0-1347 GCF_054177405.1 Leptonychotes weddellii
AATTGTAAGTGGGATCGACTCCTTAATTTCTCTTTCTTCTGTCTTGTTGGTGTATAGAAATGCAACTGATTTCTGTGCTTTGATTTTATATCCTGCCACTTTACTGAATTCCTGTATGAGTTCTAGCAATTTTGGGGTGGAGTCTTTTGGGTTTTCAACATAAAGTATCATATCATCTGCAAAGAGTGAGAGTTTGACTTCTTCTTTGCTAATTTGGATGCATTTTATTTTTTTGTTGTCTGATTACTGTGGCTAGGACTTCTAATACTATGTTGAATAGCAGTGGTGGTAGTGGACATCCCTGCCATGTTCCTGACCTTAGGGGGAAAGCTCTCAGTTTTTCCCCATTGAGAATGATTTTCGCTTTGGGTTTTTCATAGATGGCTTTTATGATATTGAGGTATGTACCCTCTATGCCTATACTCTGAAGAGTTTTGATCAAGAAAGGATGCTGTACTTTGTCAAATGCTTTTTCTGCATCTATTGGGTGGATGATATGGTTCTTGTTCTTTCTTTTATTAATGTATAATATCACATTGATTGATTTGCAGATGTTGAACCAAACTTGCAGCCCAGGAATAAAACCCATTTGGTCGTGGTGAATAATCCTTTTAATGTACTGTTGGATCCTATTGGCTAGTATTTTGGTGAGAATTTTGGCATCCATGTTTATCAGGGATATTGGTCTGGGATTCTCCTTTTTGGTGGGGTCTTTGTCTGGTTTTGGGATCAAGGTAATGCTGGCCTCATAAAATGAGTTTGGAAGTTTTCCTTCCATTTCTATATTTTGGAACAGTTTCAGAAGAATAGGTATTAACTCCTCTTTAAATGCTTGGTAGAATTCCCCTGGGAAGTCGTCTGGCCCTGGGCTTTTGTTTATTGGAAGATTTGTAATTACTGCTTTAATTTCCTTACTGGTTATGGGTCTGTTCAGGTTTTCTATTCCTTCCTGGTTCAGTTTTGGTAGTTTATCCGTCTCTAGGAATGCATCCATTTCTTCCAGATTGTCTAATTTGCTGACATATAGTTGCTCATAATATGTTCTTATAATTGTTTGTATTTCTTTGGTGTTGGTTGTGATCTCTCCTCTTTCATTCATGATTTTATTTATTTGGGTCCTTTCTCTTTTCTTTTTGATAAGTCTTGCCAGGGGTTTATCAATCTTATTAATTCTTCCAAAGAACCAGCTCCTAGTTTCATTGATCTGTTCTGCTCTTTTGGTTTCTATTTCATTGATTTCTGCTCTGATCATTATTATTTCTCTTCTCCTGCTGGGTTTAGGCTTTATTTGGTGTCCTTTCTCCAGCTCCTTTAGGTGTAGGCTTAGGTTGTGTATTGAGACCTTTC
>NW_027925812.1:0-226 GCF_054177405.1 Leptonychotes weddellii
AAAATGGAAAACAACACAGCAACACACAGCAGTTCTGCGAGGGAATTTCAGAGTGATAAACGCCTACACGGAGAAACCAGAAAAATCTCTAACTAACTTCACATCTCAAGGAACTACAAAAGAACAAATGAAAGTTAGCAGAAGAAAGTAAGTACCAAATTTCAGAGCAGTTATAAGTGAAATGCAAAATAAAAAGACATAGAAAAGATCAAGGAGACGAAGAGAT
>NW_027925813.1:0-226 GCF_054177405.1 Leptonychotes weddellii
CTGGTGATGGGTATTAAAGAGGGCACGTTCTGCATGGAGCACTGGGTGTTATACACAAACAATGAATCATGGAACACTACATCAAAAACTAATGATGTAATATATGGTGATTAACATAACAATAAAAAATTAAAAATAAAATAAAATAAAAACTGACAACACGAAGTGCTAGAGAGAAATAATAACTGAAACACTCATACATTGCTGATAGGAATATATAATGTTA
>NW_027925814.1:0-226 GCF_054177405.1 Leptonychotes weddellii
GAAGCTTATTAGAAATATTTTGCCTAGGGGCGCCTGGGTGGCTCAGTCGTTAAGCGTCTGCCTTCGGCTCAGGTCATGATCCCAGCGTCCTGGGATCGAGCCCCGCATTGGGCTCCCTGCTCCGCGGGAAGCCTGCTTCTCCCTCTCCCATTCCCCCTGCTTGTATTCCCTCTTTCGCTGTGTCTCTCTCTGTCAAATAAATAAATAAAATCTTAAAAAAAAAAAA
>NW_027925815.1:0-226 GCF_054177405.1 Leptonychotes weddellii
TGAGTGCCAGTGTGTACGTAGGAGAGAGAATTAAACAATGTAGGGAAAGCTCTTTCTGCTGGATGATCCAATGCCTCAGAGTAGCAAGTGGAAGGAATGAATCTGCCCTCACATAATGTCCAGTCCCATGAGCCTCTCATTTTGGGAGTTTCTTGCAACCTAAATGTCTCAAGACACAAAGCACACAACTTAATCTTGTGTTACCAAAAAAAAAAAAAAAAAAAAA
>NW_027925816.1:0-226 GCF_054177405.1 Leptonychotes weddellii
GTTTTCTTTTTATATCTTTTTGTTTTTGTTTTGGTTGCTTATTTGTTTAATGCATGGCTGGATTATGTTATTGAAATCTATCTTTCATCTCCAACTGAGTTAAATCTCATGTTGCTATTCTGGGAGGAGCAGCCTTAGGTATGTCATGGTTACTTTGGGATGAGTGTGATACTGATTAGGGGTATTTTCCACTCTTTCTTTTATCATGTCCAGCTGTTAAACTCCA
>NW_027925817.1:0-226 GCF_054177405.1 Leptonychotes weddellii
ATATCCATAGTATGAATCCTCTATTATTACCAACCACATTAAAACCAACTTTTTATAAGGAATAACTGTATGATCTATGGTAATAGCAAAACATTGAAAGAAAAGTCAGCCATGTACCAAAACATGATATATCTGAATGATAGGTCAAGCAGAAAAGATATGAATTGAAAAGCCATGATTCGTGGCTTCTTTAAAAAAAAAAACAAAAAAAGAAATACGTACTTAC
>NW_027925818.1:0-226 GCF_054177405.1 Leptonychotes weddellii
AGTGGAGAGCTATTGTAGGTTGTGAATACAGTGAATGTTAGGAAAGTGATACTTTAGAAACCTTAGATTGACATGCAAATGTAAATAGGACTATAATGGAAGGGGAATCTCAAAGACAATGAGATTTGCAAGGAAAACAATACACAATGGAAATGTTGAGGTCTGGGTTAGTAGCAATAGGATGAAGAAAGTATTCCAAGAATAAAAATATTTCAGAGGCGCCTGG
>NW_027925819.1:0-226 GCF_054177405.1 Leptonychotes weddellii
CAGGGAGTGCTTGAAAGCCAATCATGTGCCCAGATAACAACCTTTGAGTCTGATCAGCTGTCTTTTTCATTCTCAAGCTGGGACGTTCTAAACCACCAGTGGATCATATCTGTCTATGTGTCAGGACTTAGTTGTGCTCAAGTCTGAGTTGTCCACTGTTCCTATGCCCTCCATGCCTCTTCCCAATCCAAGACTGAGCTCCCTGATGCTCAGAAAAGCAAGACTG
>NW_027925820.1:0-226 GCF_054177405.1 Leptonychotes weddellii
GGTAACAAGCTTCTCATTCCGCGGACGCACATCCGAAGTTCAAGTGACACGAGTATAGTAGCAGGTAGGAATCCAAAACTTCATGTGCACCAAAGAGTGACACTCATCTGTGACTGCTGTTGGGTCCACGTGTTAGAAAACGTGCAGCATTACCGTGTGGCTGAAATGACTGTCCAGCTGCATTCTGAAGTTCCTCAGGCTGATCGGATCAGGAGGGAGTGTCCAC
>NW_027925821.1:0-226 GCF_054177405.1 Leptonychotes weddellii
AGCCACTGTGAAAAATAGTATGTATCCGCAAAAATTAGAAATAGCATACTATCCAGTAATACCACTACTGAGTATCTATCCAAAGAAAACAAAAACACAAATTTGCAAAGTTATGTTTATTGCAGCATTATTTATAATACCCTAAGGTATGAAAACAACCCAAGTGTGATAAGGAAATTGTGAATTGATGTGATACACACACATACACACACACACACAGGAATAA
>NW_027925822.1:0-1347 GCF_054177405.1 Leptonychotes weddellii
TTTGGTCCATATATACAATGGAATATTACTCAGCCATCAGAAAGGATGAATATCCAACTTTTACATCAACGTGGATGGGACTGGAGGAGATTATGCTAAGTGAAATAAGTCAAGGAGAGAAAGTCAATTATCATATGGTTTCACTTATTTGTGGAACATAAGGAATAGCATGGAGGACACTAGGAGAAGGAAGGGAAAAATGAGGAGGGTGGAATTGGAGGGAGAGATGAACCATGAGAGACTATGGACTCTGAGAAACAAACAGGGGAGGGGGGATTGGTTAGCCCGGTGATGGGTATTAAGGAGGGCACGTACTGCATGGAGCACTGGGTGTTATACAAAAACAATGGGTCGTGGATCACCACATCAAAAACTAATGATGTATGGTGACTAACATAACATAATAAAATTAAAAAAAAAAAATGTAGTATGAGCATGAAAATTCTCAATGACTATCCATGACCTCTGATTCAAATTCAGACCACATAGCCTGGCATTCAGAAATATCCCTGCTCTGGTCCCAGAAGACCCTCTCAACTTTGTAATTTAAACTTGCCCTTCATGTACCTTACCCTTACAAAAACTAGAGTTAATCATTTCCTATCTCAGCCAGTTGAGATGGACCTTTTCTGAGTCTGTTTGGGTTGCTATAACAAAATACCTCAGACACAGTGGCTCATAGACAGCATTTATTTCTCTCAGTTCTGAGGCTAAGTCTCAAGATCATGGTGCTAGCAGATTCGGCAGCTGGTGAGAGCTTCCTAGTGTTCAGCCAGCACCTTCTTGCTCTGTTCTCCTGTGGTGGAGGAGGGAAAGCAAGCTCTCTGGGGCCTTAATAGTAGGACACTTCTCACTTCCCAAACGTCCCATCTCCATTTAATATCATTACATTGGGGGTGAGAATTCCAACATATAATTTCAGGGGGACAAAAGCATTTAGACTATAGCACCTTTCCTTCAGAATCTGTCCCTGGTTCTAGTTAGGCATTCTCTCCAGTTTCATTGTGCTTGTACTTTCCTTATAACAGTCTTTGTCCTTTGTTGGATAGGTTTTTGTCACACTGGTTGCATCTCCCCTACCTTGTTTGAAAGTCCTTGAGAACAGAATCTATATTTTACTACCTTATTCACCTTTTCATGCTAGGTGGTACCTTGCACAAAGTAGGCATTCAGTAAACATTTGTTAAATAGATTGCTGGTGGGTCAGAATGGCTAAAATTAACAAGTCAGGAAACGACAGATGTTGGCAGGGATGTGGAGAAAGGGGAACCCTCCTACACTCTTGGTGGGAATGCAAGCTGGTGCAGCCACTCTGGAAAACAGTATGGAGGTTCTTCAAAAAGTTGA
>NW_027925823.1:0-226 GCF_054177405.1 Leptonychotes weddellii
CAAAGGACAGACACACTCACAATCCAGTTTGTTACACTTCCACCTTCCGGGGAGAGAGGAAGGTGAAAGAAGAAAGAGAGAGAGAAAAAAATCCCATTATCTTTATCTGTCCTTCCCATCAGGTGCAGCGGAAAATGCAAACTGGGGAGACAGCTGCTGTGAACTTTTTATATTTCCTTCGGAAGATAGTGTATCTTTTCATTGCATGCAGGAATTACTTACTTGA
>NW_027925824.1:0-226 GCF_054177405.1 Leptonychotes weddellii
ATCCGAAGTTCAGATAGAATTGAGTGATCTATGGCAGCCTCTTGTTGTTCACATATTCCTTAGCATGACATTTATGTTTCTTACTTATCTGGCCCCAACCTACTCTTCCAGGCTTACCTCATGCCCTTTCTCCCTAGCACACAAAAACTCCATCCATGTTACAGGCCTTGAAGCTTCCTACATGTGCCATGTCTTTGCACGCCTTCTAACTTCACTCATGCTTCTC
>NW_027925825.1:0-226 GCF_054177405.1 Leptonychotes weddellii
AGGCCCTGGAATCAACAAGAAATAAATAAAAAAAAATAAATTCTTTCATCAGTGTTATTCAGTGGAAAATGTTCCACTATTACATGTTCTCACAATTTGAGGTTGATTAAAGTTTTCACTTTTATTTCCAAATTCCAAGGAGAGAAACAGTATGTGGTTGGCATGGGTCAAGTGGCTCCTGGCTTTTTTTTTTTTTTTTTTAAAGATTTTATTTATTTATTTGACA
>NW_027925826.1:0-226 GCF_054177405.1 Leptonychotes weddellii
GTGAAAAAAAAATACATTTCTATTGTCTACGTACTCAAAAAATTGTGTCATAACTTACCCAAATGTGTTTTTCTATCATTTGAAAACTTTTTAGCTATTATTTGTTCTCATTCAGCTAACAACCATAATTATAATAATAAAAGCAGTATATGCACATTGACTTTCTATAGTTACCTGTGTTTCTGAACATTTTGTGGGAAAGTGATTTAAGTATTTTTTAAATAAA
>NW_027925827.1:0-226 GCF_054177405.1 Leptonychotes weddellii
GCGTCTGTGCATCCGTGAGTCCATGCATCCGTGCCTCCGTGCATTCATGCGTCCGTGTGTCTGTGCGTCTGTGCATCCGTGAGTCCATGCATCCGTGCCTCCGTGCCTCCGTGCATTCATGCGTTCGTGCGTCCATGGGTGGACACTGCAGCTACTTCTACCTTTGGTCTGTACCTTTGACATCATGCTTCCAGGGACACGCGTGTCCAAGTTTCCATGTGAACGC
>NW_027925828.1:0-226 GCF_054177405.1 Leptonychotes weddellii
CATAAACTGCAAAAACAGGGGCAGTGTCCCAAATTTGGCTCAGGGATCATTGTTTGCAGACCCCTGTTCTCTATGTCTCAGTTGACACAATTTTGCCTTAAAACCATGAGCTTTTCGGGGCGCCTGGGTGGCTCAGTTGATAAGCGTCTGCCTTTGGCTCAGGTCATGATCCCAGGGTCCTGGGATCGAGCCCCGCATCAGGCTCCCTGCTCAGCGGGAAGCCTGC
>NW_027925829.1:0-226 GCF_054177405.1 Leptonychotes weddellii
GTGCTAGAACACAATGTGTCGTTATTGTCGCTGGCCAGGAGCAGGGCCCGGGCCGGAGCAGGTGAGGCCACTGCAGGGTGACGTTTGAGGATGTTTGAGGACGGGCTGCCCCCTGTGCTGACCCTGCAGTTTCGGCCCTAGAGAGGCAGTGCCTCCTTAATTGCTGCTCTGCAGGGGCCTCATTCCCCTCGCTCTAGTCTAGGCCCTGGAGGTGAGAGCTGACAGA
>NW_027925830.1:0-226 GCF_054177405.1 Leptonychotes weddellii
AGATACAGAGATTTGCCGTATCCCCATTGCACTCACACATGCACATTATCTACATCCTGCACCAGAGTGGTACATTTGTTACAATTGATGTATCTACATGAACACATCCTTATCACCAAAAGTACAGAGTTTACGTTATGGTTCACACTTGGTGGTGTACATTCTCTGGGTTTTGACAAATATATGACATGTATCCCCCCCCATTATATCATACAGAATAGTTTCA
>NW_027925831.1:0-226 GCF_054177405.1 Leptonychotes weddellii
GCTTGCTCTAACGCTTTTCTTGGGGGGCTTTCCTGTTACAGCCCTCAAATTCCCGGCCTGCACACGGCTCTGCCGACTTGGACCCATTTAAATTTCGCTGGTTGATCCCCATATCCGCACTTCAAGTCAGACTGGGGAATACAGCAGGTAATTGTTTCGTGTGGTATGATGCCAGGAAAAAGCATTTTTTTTTTTTTTTAAAGGTTTTATATATTTGTCAGAGCAC
>NW_027925832.1:0-226 GCF_054177405.1 Leptonychotes weddellii
ATAGTGATTTGAGGTACCTCACATGCCTTTTCCAAGACATTAGGCAGATGAACGAGAGCTAAAAGGCTATTTTTTTCCCTAGATCAGCAGAAATATGGTGGAGGGGGAGGCAGTAGAGGTGGAGATAGAGGTGATGATGGTGGTAGAGGTGATTGTGGAGGCAACAATGGTTGAGGAGGTGATGGTGGAGGAGGTGGAGGTGATGGTGGAGGTGAAGGTGGAGGAG
>NW_027925833.1:0-1347 GCF_054177405.1 Leptonychotes weddellii
TATTGTGCTCTCTCTTTAAGGGTGGGGACTCAGTTTCCTCTTACCTTCCCATGTCTCCCAGGGTCAAGCCTGCTGAGTTTTAAAATTCTAGGCTTTCAGTCCTGGTGGTTGTAAGAACTCACAAAATTTCACCCCTCTGGTTTTCAAAGCCAAATGTTATGGAGATTCTTCTTCCCCATGTGGGCTTCCCAGTGTGATAGTCTGTTTCTCCCCCTTCTCTCCACTGGTGGGTCCCTCCCTCCCCGAAACAGTCCATGTTCTGTTTAGCTCCTCACTACATCTCTACGCTTCCTACACTTTTTTTTGTGTGTGGCCTCTCCTCTATATTTCATTGTAGAGTTTGTTCTGCCAGTCTTTGGGTCATTTTCTGGGGTATTTAGGATGATTTGATAGTTATCTAGTTGTATCCATGGATGGGGGAGCTTGGGGTCCTCCTACTCTGCCATCTTCCCAGCAATCACGTAATTAGATTTTAATAGCATTGTTTTGTTTTCTGTTTGTAAATGTGTTTATGGAACAGTATATTATAGTGGTTAGGCAGACAAGCTTTGTAGTTACTTAGCCTGAATTAAAAATACTAGGCCTGCTACTTACTGGCTGTGAGGCCCTGGGTAGGCTACTTAACTTCTCTGTGTCTCTTTGCTCTCAAATGTATATGGATCTAACGAAGGTACTTACTTAAAATAATACAAAGCTCTAACAAATATTCAATAAATGTTACCTATTATATTTATTTTTTGGTAAGTGATAATACTTTTCCATTAGAGTAGGAAATTAATTTTATGTTAAAATGTGAGAATTAAAAAAGTGGTCAATATAGAGAAAATATTAAGTAAATACTAACATAAGTAGTTGGAGGCTATAGCTAAAATCTTGAAGGTGAATGAATCAACTTTGCAAAGTAGTATGCTAGGGTATTAGTTATAAGTGAGTTAACCAGTCTGGTAGAGCCCAAGAGGTAGTGACTCCCAAATCAAATGTTCTGTGGAACTACTACAAAGTTTGTGACCAGTGGACTTAACATATAGCCTGGCATTTAACAAGGACTCTATAAATATGTGTTGAGTCATGAATGATTGCAGATAACCAGTACATAGACTAATAGAATTTCCTTGGCTAAAGATGTCCATCAACAGATGAATAGATAAAGAGGATGTGGTATATATATACAATGGAATATTATGCAGCCATCAAAAGGAATGAGATCTTGCCATTTGCAATGACATGGATGGAACTGGAGCGAAATAAGTGCTCTCTTTATTTTTATTTATATTTATTATGCTGAGCAAAATAAGTCAAACAGAGAAATACATGTATCATATGACCTCACTGATATGAGGAATTCTT
>NW_027925834.1:0-226 GCF_054177405.1 Leptonychotes weddellii
CCCCACTCCAGCAACCCTCAGTTTGTTTCCTGCGATTAAGAATTCCTCATATCAGTGAGGTCATATGATACATGTCTTTCTCTGTTTGCAAGTACACTTAATTTTATTTTTGAGGTAAATTGGAAAACTTTTTGAGCATGGAAATAGACCAATTTAAATAGCCCTTAAAGTTATATAGGGATTTGCACGCTTGTTCAAGTCTATGTCCAATATTTGTTGAAGTTCC
>NW_027925835.1:0-226 GCF_054177405.1 Leptonychotes weddellii
CCAGGCTGGCCTGAGTCGGGAGGGGCACCCACCCTGGGGTCCTGACCGCTGTTGCCCACGCTCCCCGCAGGGCGAGCCGGCAGAAGAAGACCATGAAGCTGTCCCGCGCCCTCTCGGACCTGGTGAAGTACACCAAGTCTGTGGGCATGCACGACGTGGAGGCGGAGGGTGAGGGGACGAGGGCCCTGGGGGCGTGGGGAAGGGCTGGGCCGCGGCCCGGGCGTGC
>NW_027925836.1:0-226 GCF_054177405.1 Leptonychotes weddellii
CCATCTGTCCTCCCCCCTTCCTCCATTCATCCATCCATCTACCATCCACCATCCATCCATCTACCATCTACCATCCATCCACCATCCATCCACCATCCACCATCCATCCATCCATCCATCTACCATCCATCCACCATCCATCCATCCACCATCCACCATCCATCCACCATCCACCATCCATCTATTTACCATCCACCATCCATCCACCATCCACCATCCACCATCC
>NW_027925837.1:0-226 GCF_054177405.1 Leptonychotes weddellii
ATAAAAATCAATAAAAAATCAAGTCAGTGGAAAATATAGGATAGGAATAGATTAGGTATAGGGAATGCAAATGACTAATAAACATAAAATGTCATTTTGCTAATCAAAAAATGTAAATGAAAATTGATAAAATCCAATTTTTCACTTGGCAAATGAATAAAGATGAAAAGATCCTCCATGCTTGTCAGGGTACCAAACATAAAAATATTTATGTCCATTGGCCTGA
>NW_027925838.1:0-226 GCF_054177405.1 Leptonychotes weddellii
GTTTATTTTTATAGCTAGCATATATGTTTCTAAGTTAAAGGCCTCTGTTTTCTACTGCTTTGCCCATTTTGTGTGATCTGGGACCTCTGTGGGTTGTGTATAGAAAACTGGTAGACTCGGGGTGAGTAAAATAAATCTAATCAATGTTCATTTGCAAAAGAAAACATGAATGAGTACTGAGAATATTTAAGGAAAAGAAGAAGACAAAAACTTTTTTCATGGCAGA
>NW_027925839.1:0-226 GCF_054177405.1 Leptonychotes weddellii
ACTCGCTCCTTCCTTGGGCTACTTGCCGGCCACATCTTCCCGTGGCTGGAACATGCTCACAATCCACGCTGTTTTATCTGTGAAACGCCCCCCCAGGATTGCATTTCAAACACCAACTAGAGGGCCTGTGACCTACGCTTGCATACGCTCTTTTGCACAAATGCAAGAATCCGTTTTGCTAACACGTGGGGGAGAAAACAACATGAGCATCTAGGAAAGTAGCTTA
>NW_027925840.1:0-226 GCF_054177405.1 Leptonychotes weddellii
CCATCCCAGACGTGGAGTGAGGGCAAGAATACACCTTTGTTGCTTCTGCCTCTGTGTGCACAGTGTGTCTGTGTGTAACCGTGTGAGACTGTGTGTGTCTGTGGACCGTGTGTAACCGTGTGAGCCCGTGTGTGTCTGTGGACCGTGTGTAACTGTGAGTCTGTGTGTGTCTGTGGACCGTGTGTAACCGTGTGAGCCCGTGTGTGTCTGTGGACCGTGTGTAACC
>NW_027925841.1:0-226 GCF_054177405.1 Leptonychotes weddellii
ACCATGCACACGTGTACACATCCACACATAAACCACACCCACGCACACCTACATATATGGACACACACAAAGCATAAACACGTGTGTACGCATCCCCACACACAAAGCACACGCAAACACACTTACATCTGTGCACACACGCACACACATGCCCCACGCACACGCGAGAGAGGACACAATAATAGAGCACCGCCTGTCTGAGGCGTCCCGTACAACTGAGCGCATG
>NW_027925842.1:0-226 GCF_054177405.1 Leptonychotes weddellii
GGAAAGAATTATGTGAGTGTATTATGGATGCTACTGAAAATAATAATAATAATAAAAAATTAATGAAGCCCAAAGGAAGACAGCAAGATAGAAAGGACAGGACAAAAGAGCTACAAGACAGATATTCAACAATTAATAAAATGGCAATAGGAAGAACTTCTCTCTTTACTTTAAAGTAAATACATTAAAATCCCCAGTCAAAACCCATAGAGTGGTTGAAAGGACA
>NW_027925843.1:0-226 GCF_054177405.1 Leptonychotes weddellii
TAAAATCATGAATGAAACAGGTGAGATCACAACCAACACCAAAGAAATGCAAACAATTACAAGAACATATTATGAGCAACTATATGCCGACATTTATACAATCTGGAAGAAATGGATGCATTCTTAGAGACGTATAACCTACCAAAAGTGAACCAGGAAGAAACAGAAAATCTGAGCAAACCCATAACCAGCAAGGAAATTGAAGCAGTAATCAAAAATCTCCCAA
>NW_027925844.1:0-1347 GCF_054177405.1 Leptonychotes weddellii
GGAAACCCTGAGCGTCGGGGTCCCACGTGTGAACTGGGAGCGGCTGGTAGTTTTAGAAGCACAAAGGGCAGAGAAGTGCCCTGGCCTGGAGGCAGGACTGGGAGTACTGTGGAGGGGTGCACAACACAGGACTCTGCAGTTTATAGCAGCACAGACAGAAATGGAGATAGTGGCCTGGAGAACTCACTGAAGAACAGACTGCGATCTCTCTGCTCTGAAGCAGAGGGTTGGAAATGGTCTCTTCTGCTCTGACTCTCAGAAGAGACATGGAAAACTGTCAGTGAAAGCCGCCAGAGAACAAAAGCCCCCCAAAATTGGTTCCCACTGAGCCCATCCCCTGCCACAGGGGTGCAGGGCAACTCTGCCCAAACAGGGTTGCCTGAGTAACAGCACGGCAGGCCCCTCCCACAGAAGACAGACTGGGAAAAAAAGAGGCCAGCAAACCTAAGGTCCCTAGAAAACAGGTACATCTTGTTTGGGTTGTGGTCAATAATTTGGACTCTATACATTCCCTTAACCACCCCTCAACAGAATGACTAGGAGGAGGAACCCACAAAATAGGAAAGACTCAGAGACTATGACTTATGCAGCAGATTTACAAATGGATGCAGATATAATCACGATGTCAAAGATGGAATTCAGGCTAGCAATTGTGAAGACAATGGCTAGAATGGAGAAATCAATTAATGGCAACATAGTCTCTAAGGTCAGAAATGAAAGTTGAATTGGCAGAACTTAAAAATGCTATCAATGAGATCTAATCTAATCTCGATAATCTAACAGCTAGGGCAAGTGAGGCAGAAGAATGAATAAGTGACCTGGAAGACAATTTAATAGATAAAAAGGGAAAAGAGGAGACCAGGGAAAAACATGTCAGAATCCAAGAAAATAGAATCAGAGAAATAAGTGACACCATGAAGCATTCCAGTGTCAGAATAATTGGAATCCTGGAGGGAGTGGAGAGAGAGAGAGGACTAGAAGATGTATTTGAGCAAGTCGTAGCTGAGAACTTCCCTAATCTGGGGAATGAAACAAACATTCGAATCCTAGAGGCAGAGAGGACCCCTCCCAGGATCAAGGAAAACAGGCCAACACCCTGGCATGTAATAGTAAAACTCACAAATCTTAGAACCAAGGAAACCATCTTAAGGGCAGTTAGGGGGAAGAGATTCCTTATGTACAGAGGGAGGAACATCAGAATAACGTCAGACCTATCCACAGAGACCTGGCAAGCCAGAAGGGCCTGGCAAGACATATTCAGGGTACTAAACGAGAAGAACATGCAGCCAATAATACTTTATCCAGCAACGCTGTCATTTAGAATGGATGGAGAGATGCAGAGCTTCC
>NW_027925845.1:0-226 GCF_054177405.1 Leptonychotes weddellii
AAAGGACATCCAGCTCTGGGTAGTGAGTTGCAGTTAATCTCATAGGACACAATCATTGCACAAAACATATAGAAGCACCTAATGTCAAATTTGCCTACTACGGAAAATGGTCAGTGTGGAACAGAGCTTGCTTGAGTGGATGATAATGATAATTCTGGTCACTGCGTCATTTAATTTTCAAAATAACCCGTGAGGTAGGTACTCTGATGATCCCCACTTGACAGAT
>NW_027925846.1:0-226 GCF_054177405.1 Leptonychotes weddellii
AAGAAGTGCATTTTACTTCACCTCTCATCAGAGAACAGAGCTGGACAGTAGCTAAAGCGGCCAAATAGATTTTAACCAGGAGCTACGGTGAGAGGGGAAAAGAGAGCTTGGGCCAGAAGTGGGTTCATTCTGGAAGCAGCATGGACAGGCGGGCATTTCTATCCACAGGTGGGGTGGGGGCCGGCGGACGGAGGGTTGCTGAGAGGAAAGAGGGGGGCAGTGGTGG
>NW_027925847.1:0-226 GCF_054177405.1 Leptonychotes weddellii
AAAGATGGAGTTCCTTCTTATTCTAAGTATATATGAGTTAGCCCTCAACTCTGGCAGGAAATGGGCTGAGTCTTTACAGTGAGAGCTGGATTCGATCATCTTAGGGGCTTGCAGCCTCTGGAAAAATACAGGAGATTCCATTTCCTCAGGGTTGAATTGACACTCATGGTAGGTTGTTCAGTACTGCTCTTTCTAATGGAGAACTCATCCCATTCCAGGTACTTGG
>NW_027925848.1:0-226 GCF_054177405.1 Leptonychotes weddellii
CTCGCTCCTGAGCACACTCCCTCATCTGCGGCCTTAGGAATGCAGACTCCTGGAGCCCCTTCTGAGTCTTATCTGGCAGGTTGAGGGCAGCCCTGCGTTCCCGTGTTTGAGCGTCCCAGCAGGTGGCTCCCCCAGAGGGAGTCTGAGGATGTCACCTCCACCCCCCACGTCTGTTACGGAAGATGCCCAGGACTGGGGCCGTGACACTGGTCTCGGGTCAGACACC
>NW_027925849.1:0-226 GCF_054177405.1 Leptonychotes weddellii
AAAAGGTAAATTACAAAGGCCTGATGGAAACTAAAAACATGAAAAAAGTAGTAATTACAAACTCCATGAAAAAGAGACTTTGTCCAAAAAGAAAAACAAAATTAAGTAGAGTGCCCTAACTATCTGAAGAATAACAATATTTAACCACTCATAATGACAGCAGCAAATGTTAATTTAATGTTAATGTGGAATGGGGCGCGTGGGTGGCTCATTTGGTTAAGTGTTG
>NW_027925850.1:0-226 GCF_054177405.1 Leptonychotes weddellii
AGAGAGAAAGGAAAGGAGAGGAGGGGCGCGGAGAAAGGTTCTGTGGCAATGTGTTTATCTGCTAGGTCAAAGTTAAACAGCTTTCTTTTTTGCAAGGCATTTCAGGGCATCTTAGTGCATATCATATTCTAATATGTATTACAGTTTCTAAAAGGAGGATGAAATATAGTTTAGGACATTTCCTAAACTTGTATGATCACGTAACATAACCTATCCCCCTCCACAG
>NW_027925851.1:0-226 GCF_054177405.1 Leptonychotes weddellii
GAACAATGTGTTCTCCGCTGCTTTTCATTGGAATGTTCTGTAAATGTCTGTTAAGTCCATTTGATCTAACATGGTATTTAAGGCTGATGTTTCCTTTTTGATTTTCTGTCTGGATGATGTGTCCATTGACATAAATAGAGTATTAAAGCTCCCTACTATTACAGCTTTGTAATAGAGCTGGAAGTCCGGAATTGTGATGCCGCCAGCTTTGCTTTTCTTATCAACA
>NW_027925852.1:0-226 GCF_054177405.1 Leptonychotes weddellii
CACAAATTTAGTTTGCTATAAGCTTAATATATGTCAACAGAGTAAAGCATTTGTAAAAAAAAATATCTAAATTGATCTTGGGCTACCTCCAAATTCACATGTCTGAAAAGATGGCTGGACTACTTTTCAGCTGACTTCAGTTCTGTGGGTTCCACTTTCCAGGGGAACTCTAACCAACTGAAGTACTTACAGAGGGGAGCAGTGTGGCTGCAAGAGAGAATCAAAA
>NW_027925853.1:0-226 GCF_054177405.1 Leptonychotes weddellii
CGCCCCCGTTTATAAAACAAGGTAGATTTTAGATGATCTCTAAAGATATTTTGGCTTTTATTTTTATGATATTATAATTTATGTTAAATAGGGAATAGAAATACCAAAATATCATAATTATACGAGAAACGGGGTTTTCCTTAGAAAACACAGTCTATCATAAGTAGAAAAGAGTTCTGCAGATTCTGGAAAACACTTTTTGTGCTTTGTACAAAAACTGCTAAAC
>NW_027925854.1:0-12708 GCF_054177405.1 Leptonychotes weddellii
ATTTGTCTTTCTCTGATGGACTTATTTAATTTAATGTTATACCCTCTAGCTATACATCCATGTTGTTGCAAATGGCCAGATTTCATTCTTGTTTATGGCTGAATAACATTCCATTCCTACATATATATGATATGTGATCACATATGTCAGATATAAATATATCTCATATATATGTGTGTGTGTGTGTGTGTGTGTGTGTGTATAAAATCTCCATTATCCATTTATCTATCAGTGGGCACTTGGACTGCTTCCATAATTTGGCTATTATAAATAATGCTGCCATAAACATAGGGGTGCATGTGTCACTTTGAATTAGTGTTTCTGTATTTTTGGGGTAGGTATCCAGTAGTGTGATGATTGGATCATAGGGTAGTTCTATTTTTAACTTTCTGAGGAAACTCCATACTGTTTTCCAGAATGGCTGCACCAGCTTGCATTCCCACCAACAGTACAAGAGTTTTGCTTTTTCCACAACCTTGCCAACACTTGTTCTTTGTGGTTTTGTTTTTTTTTTTTTTCCAATGTCCTGATCTTTTAAAAGCACTGGAAAGATGATGCTTTGACACTGGCTCACATTGGATGCCATCAACTAATTTGCTCCATACAACTAATAAGGATCTATATAATTCATTAAGTGCCACAGGGGAAACTCTATGCTATGGCTTTACATCTATCATCGCATAAAGATCACAATTAACCTATTGATAAGTGTGTACCGCAAATTAAAATTTTGGTAGAGGGGAGGTTCCCCTTCCTAGTGGTTTTGGAATTTTGTGTTGGTCATTGAATACAGTGCTGAGTCTTTGGCATTTTCACCAGGTTTTATTTTGTGGAGATAGTCCCTACAACATTGGGCAGAGCTGAAATTCTCGAGTTAGGAAATGAACCAAATATAAAGGCCCATTCAGGTGTTATGCATAGGCATCCTTCCTTATCTTCAGCTCCCTAAGGGGTGAAACATCTCAGACTGAACCATCCTATTAACCAAAGCTCCTAACCTTACTAACCAAAAATTTCTTATAGCATTCATAAGTGCTTGAATATTAGCGATTTTGGTTTATAGTGATATACATTATATCTTTTGTTTGGTCTATATGGTTGAAAATGTGTTGTCTGGAATAAGAATCTCATGCTAACAACCTTGAGCAAATTACTTAACCTTGCTGACTCAGATTTCTTACCTGTAAAATTAGAGTCAGAATACTTACTACTACCTCACAGACTTGTTTGGATGATTTAAGTGACTTAATAAATGCCAGTGTTCCTGGAACGATGCCTGGAAAGAGGTAACAATAAATGTTAATTATCATTACTGTTACTGTTTTTATTGTTATTTTCTCATATGCAGGACAACTGTATACCATACCAAGACAAATCAGGGGAAAAATACCCAGTTGGTGTTTTTAGCCAGTTGGTGCAGGAACGTTTATTTTCAGTTTGATTGTTTTATCATTGTGTCAAAGAATAACAAACAGCATAATCTCTATTCTCACAACTTCCTCAGTCCTCTGATCATCCCATAGTCACAGAAAGTGGGACTTGAATGGCTTTCATCTCGTTTGTCTTAGTAATAGACCCACAGTCCATCAGGAAACAAATGCCATTCTATGGCTCTCGTTAAACAGAATTCATGATTGTCTTTTCCCCTAGGACTGCCTTGCAACCGCAGATGAGAATGGCAGCCTGCCAGTGGGCCCTGCCAGTTGGCTTGCCACTGCACTCTGGGTTTTGGAGAACAGGAGCACAGATATTTTTGATTCTGCAGGCCAATTCAAGCACAATTTACAATGCGGAAGAAAATCTTTAATGGCAATTTCACATGCATTGAAGTTATGTCTTTAACATTAAAAAATGCAATTTATTTATGTGTATCCTTTCAAAATGGATACTGGTAAATTATCAGCTAAAACTGGACATTTAGGAAAGAGCATGTTTTCCAGCACTTAATTGCAGACCCTGTAATGATACAAAATGTTGGGACTATTGATAGTGAAGTGTTTCATTCATCCCTGCTTTGACTCATCTCTTCAACATATTTAGTGAGTGCCCACTCTATGCCCAGTACGTAGCATGAGACTGCATTTACTTCATTATGGATGGCTTGGAGTTGGCAAATTCTGCTGTGATACTGCTACTTACACTAGACTAATACTAGAAAATGTTGCTCACTAAATATCTCCAGGTTCAAACAAAATGTGAGGTTACGAGTTTGCATTTAACAATTAATATGTGAGGTTATTAATGGTTTTCTCATGATTGTCTCTTGTGTAGGACTTTGCCTTGTCTTCTGGTATATTCTTAGAGCTAGAACATTGTCTTGTATGAGTTGAGTGCAACACAATAATTGAATGAATAAATATGGCAATCTACGTAATGCAGATTGTCCGTTAGAGGAAGTAAGCTAATGATGAAAAGCTATAAGCCTGGGGGAAAAAAAAAAAAGTTTTTATTTCAAACTCTATGCAGTAATCTCCAGATAATTTTTCTTTAGATTTAAAAATGTATTTTATATATTAAACATACATTAATATATTATGTGGTAAAAGATGTGTGTCTGTAAGTGTGGGTAGAGATGGATACTGTCTACACCATGTAAAATTTTTAAAATGTACTTAGGAAATATTAACATTTTTCCCCTAAAAAGATTTTTCTTTTTTACTTTCTTCTAATTCAAGAAGATTTTTCTCTTTGAAACTTAATGTAGCTTTTAAAAATGCTCTGCCCTCTGTTTAATCTGTAAACCTAATATGGATTTTTTGAAGCCGGCTCTTGAAACACTATACGAAAACTTTTTCTCTAATATCCTTACTTCAATATGCTTTATATTTTATCAATACTTTTTAATGAAACTCCAAAATAATTTTAAATCTAGATTATTTTATAGGTAAAACAGAATATTTTCCCAGTATAAAGACCTTTTGAAGGAAGTCATTAATTTTGTATAATTGAATTTAGCTCCTCGTTTTTTTTTATCTAAGTTACCTTTAGAAACACAAATTAAGAAAATCATGTGAATAGACTCCTATCTAAATTAAAAATATCATTATCTTATTAATTGTAATTGTAGTTCAGTAAGACCAACACAAATGTGACAAAATAAGTTAAATAAATGGTCATTGGAATTTGCTAATAGATCCCCTGGTGATGATCAAGAGGCGGTGGATAAGGATAGCTATATTTCCATAGTTTTCTGGCAGAATACATGTTTTCATTGGGAAAAAGATACTGAAAAGATGTTTATTTACTATTCCTTTGTTCAACAAATCTTATTTTGGCCATTTTGCCAGACACCCTTCTGTTACTAGGGCTAGATTGGTGAGCCAGCTAGCCAACACACTGCTCTCATGGAACTTACATTCAAGAAGAGAAGACAGACATTAATAAGTATATCAGTAAACAAACATGGTGAAATCAAGTAGATTTGAGTGGGAGAAGAAAATAACAAAGGCTAAAGAATGACTGTGGAACGATGCAGCCAGTTTTGATTGGATAGTCAAGGAAATTTCATTTGACCTGAGACCAAAATGACAAGATGCCAACCACTGGGAGATCTGTCTCAGCTGCTCCAGGCAGAAGAAAGAGCTAAAGAGCTACAGACCCCAAGGGAGAGGCTTGAGGATGGTGTGAGTGAGGGATGGAAAGAAGACATGTTAGGCGTATGTACAACTAGGGAAAGAACAGGGGGGGAGGGGCACCTGGGTGGCTCAGATGGTTAAGCGTCTGCCTTCGGCTCAGGTCATGATCCTGGAGTCCTGGGATCGAGTCCCGCATCGGGCTCCCTGCTCGGCGGGGAGTCTGCTTCTCCTCCCTCTGACCCTCCTCCCTCTCCTGCTCTCTGTCTCTCGTTCTCTCTCTCTCAAATAAATAAATAAAATCTTTAAAAAAAAAAAAAAAAGAACAGGGGGGGAGGTTAGCGATAATAAGTAACACCCCCTGAGTCTTTGAAAGCCATGGGCAAAGTTGGACTATACCCAAAGTGCAATGAAGAATTGTAAACAGCATAATGTCAGGCCGTTGTTTATAATTTAGGGAGACAATTCTTTTATGTGAAAGAATATTTGCTTCAGAGTCCTTAAAGTTATAAGCATTTGGATCCTTGTTGGACATAACATTCATGTTAATGTAAATACTCAACACTGTCATAACGTACATAATGTTTAACTTAATGTGGTTTATCAGAACACTGGAAGGCAGTCAAAATCACTTGACATATTTTCCTTTTCATGCATTTGCACAAATGCTTTTAAGTTCTTTTATACTACGATAATTTAATTAAACATCCAATTTATTTATTTATTTACTTACCTACTATGCTGTGCCTTTGATTCCCATGACTTACTTATTCCATTCTCCTGTTCCCCTTCACCTATTTTGCCCATCCCCTGTTCCCCTCCCCTTTAAAACCATCAATCTGTTCTCTGTAGTTCTGATTCTGCTTTTTGTTTGTTTCTTGCTTGACTTTTTAGATTCTACATATGAGTGAAATCATATGGTATTTGTCTTTTCAGTCTGACTTATTTCACTTAGCATAATACCCTCTAGGTCCATCCATGTTGTCACAAATGCATGATCTCATTCTTTTTATGGCTGTGTAATATTCCATAGACACACACACACACACACACACCTCACATCTTTATGCATTTGTCTATCAATGGGCATTTAGGTTGCTTTCATATCTTGGGTATTGGAAATAATGCCACAATAAATATAAGGGTGCATATATCTTTTCAATTAGTATTTTTGTTTTTTTTAGGTAAATACCCAGAAGTAGAACTATTGGATCATATAGTATTTCCACTTTAATTTTTTGAGGAGCCACCATACTATTTTCCACATTAACTATACCAATTTGCATTCCTATCAACAGGTACACTGGTTCCTTTTTTTCCATATCCTCTTCAACACTTGTTATTTCTTGTCTTTTTAATTTTAGCCATCCTAACAGGTGTAAGATGATATCTCATGAGATTTTGATTTGTATTTCCCTGATGATGAGTGATGTCAAACATCTCTTCATATGACCATCGGCCATCTATCTATCTTCTTTGGAAAAAATGTCTATTCAGTTCCTCTGCCCACTTTTAACTGGATTATTTATTTGGTTTTTTTTGTTTTTTGTTTTTGGTGCTGAGTTGTATAAATTCTTCATATATTTTGCATATTAAGCCCTGTTGAATATACCATTTGCAAATACGTTCTCCCATTCAGTAGGTTGCCTTTTTGTTTTGTTAATGGTTTCCTTCACTTGCTAAAGCTCTTTCTTTTGGTGTAGTCCCAGTAGTTTACTTTTACTTTTGTTTTCCTTGCTTTAGGAGACACACCTAGAAAGATGTTGCTATGGCCACTGTCAGAGAAATTACTATGTTCTCTTGTAGGATTATATGGTTTTAGGTCTCACATGTAGGTCGTTAATCCATTTTGAGTTTATTTTTATGCTTAGTGTAAGAAAATGGTCTGGTTTTGTTCTTTTGCATATAGCTGTCCAGTTTGTCCATGTCTCCAATCCACTTATTTAACTATATCCTTCCTACATAAAAACTTTAGACATTATTTTTAAAGGCGTACATATATGTATGTCTTTCTGGCTGACTTGATAAGTAATCCATTGCTTCTCTAACTGGAAAGAATAGTCATGAACAATGTTTCCAGTTCAACTATTTAACTATCAACATTTTTCATGAAGACAAAATCTTGTATTTTCCAAAAACAGAAATTTCGAATTGAATTTGCATCTCTTCAACTAACTTTTTCCTAAAAAAACTATATTTCCTATAGTTTGCTTACTTGATTGATGAAAATTAAAATTGGTTACCAAGTTTTTGAGATATTATTTTGGTCTAGTATTTTCCTTCTCTTAATTTTCCAGACATGAATATCTGCCAGGCAAACACTATATTTAAACCCCTGAGAAGTTCAAAAGGGATTGGAGACAGCAAAGGGAGTTCTTTTATATTTCAGTATCCTCTGTAATTAACATTTATGTCTCAGCATTAATGAAACTAAGCTTTTGCCTGCTTTTTATTTTCATTTTAGTGGTGAGGCCATTATTATTTGTAAGAAAGGACAGTCTAGCTGTTAAAAGTAACACAAGTGTAAATTGGAGGATAATTGGAAGAGATAATGTGCTGTTAGGAAAACATGTCCAAATATTTGTTTGTGTAGTTGTTGACAAAATGGTGATCATCACCATTAAAACAAAAGTTTAATGAGAAAAAAAAAGTAATTTGTGGGATTGCATCATAAAACAGGGACCTTGAAACTCAGATTTTACTATTTAAACCCTAGTAATATAATTTCTGGGAGCTGAATTGGGGCTAAAATATCTAATCAACTGGATTTGGCCACAGTTGTACAGAACTAATTCTAAACTCAGAGAACTGAAAACAGCAATTTATATTTTACAGTTTTAAAGTAGTATGGGAGTAAAATATAAAATTGTTAAATCTCAAGTCAGTCTTTCAAGGTAAACATGAAAATACATCTTTTGCTTTTTATATCAAAAAAGTAGGAAAAAGTATCAAAATTTTAACTGTTTTGCATTAGAATTATGTATAGAAGGCAATAGGTTTCTGTTCTTTCTGCATTGAACTTTTTTGTTTGTTGGTTAAAGTGATACACAAATATAACAATTTGAAAAATTGCTGAGTGAAAATGATTTTTAGGATATTCTGAATACTTAAATTATAGGTATAGATTTATATCTGTCTATATTTTCAAAATGCTCATAATGTTGAATGGCAAATAGCCCTTCACATTTCACAAATTTTTAATTTAATTGGAAAATATTTAACATAAATAGTAACACATAAATTTATATGTAAATATGAGAAGATTTTTTTTGTAGTCTCCTAACCATATTAAAAAAAAATTCTTTGTGTCCTTTTAGGTGGAGGCAATAATGCTTCCCCATGCATTTTTTCCAGTTAAAGAATCACCAAATATGTTATAAGCATACCTCATTTTATTACACTTCACTTAATTGTGCTTCATACATACTGTGTTTTTTTTATAAATTTAAGATTTGTGGCAACCCTGTGATGAGTAAGTCTATCGGTGCCATTTTTCCTACATTTGTTCACTTTGTGTCTTTGTGTCATATTTTGGTAATTCTTTCAATCTTTCACACTTTTTCATTATTACTATAGCTGTTATGACAATCTGTGATCAGTAATCTTTGATGCTACTATCATAATTATTTTGGAGCTCCACAAATTGTGCATATATAAGAAGGCACACTTTATCGTGTGTGTTCTGACTGCTCCACCAACCAGCTGTTCTCCCCATCTCTCTTTCTCTCCTTGGGCTTCCCTATTGGCTGAGACACAACAATGTTGAAATTAAGCCAATTGATAACCCTACAATGGCCTCCAGGTATTTTAAGTGGAAGGAAGAGTTGCATGTCTCTCACTTTAGATCGAAAGCTAGAAATGATTAAGCTTAGTGAGGCAGGCACATTAAAAGCCAGGATCATTTGAAAGCTGGCCCTCTTGTTCCAGTTCGCCAAGTTGTGAATGCAAAGAAAAAGTTGTTAAAGGAAATTAAAAGTGCTATTCCACTGAAGATATAAATAATAAGAAAGAAAAAATAGTTTTATTGCTGACACGGAGAAAGTTTGAGTGGTCTGGCTAGAAGATCAACATTTCCTTAAGCCAAAGCCGAATCTAGAGCAAAGCTCTAGCTAGATTCAGTTCTTTGAAGGCTAAGAGGGGGGAGGAAGCTGCAGAAGAAAAGTTTGAAGCTCACAGAGGTTGGTTCATAAGGTTTAAGGAAAGAAGCCATCTCCATAACATAAAAGTGTAAGGTAAAGCAGCAAGTTATCCAGAAGACGTAGCCAAGATAATAAATGAAGGTGGCTACATTAAACAACACATCTTCGTAGATAAAACAACCTTATATTAGAAGATGCCATCTAGGCATCTTTGAAGCTTCAAAGGCCAGGCTGACTCTTTTGTTAGGGGCTACTACAGCTGGCGACTTTTAAGTTGAAGTCAGTGCTCATGTACCATTCCAAAAAATCCTAGGGCCCTTAAGAATTATGCTAAATCTCTATTTTGCCTGTGTTCTATAAATGGAACAACAAAGCCTGGATGACAGCACATCTGTTTGCAAATTTCACTGAATATTGGAAGCCTGTTGTTGAGACATACTGCTCAGAAAAAACACTGCCATTGATAGTGATTATTCTGATGGCTCTGGGCAAGGTAAATTGAACCCTTCTGAAAAGGATTCACCATCCT
Organism: Leptonychotes weddellii; assembly: GCF_054177405.1. Lineage (NCBI taxonomy): Eukaryota > Metazoa > Chordata > Mammalia > Carnivora > Phocidae > Leptonychotes > Leptonychotes weddellii. The sequence goes on from NW_027925854.1 coordinate 8,241, forward strand.
AAAAACCATTTAGAACATTCATGATTTGGGGAGCCTGGGTGGCTCAGTTGGGTAAGCGTCTGCCTTCGGCTCAAGTCATGATCTCAGGGTCCTGGGATCGAGCCTAAGATGGGGCCCCCTGCTCAGTGGGGAGCCTGCTTCTCTCTCTCCCTCTGCCTCTTCCCTGGCTTGTGCTCTCTCTCTCTCTCTCTCTCTCTCTCGTTCACTTGCTCACTCTCAAATAAATAAATAAAATCTTAAAAAAAAAAGTACATTCATGATTCATGAGAAGACATCAAAATATCCACATTAATAGGAGTTTGGAATAAGTTGGTTCCCACTCACATGGATGACTTGGAGAGGTTCAAGTCTTCCATGAGGGAAGTAACTGCTCATGTGATGGAAATAGCAAGAGAACTAGAAATAGAGCTTGAAGCTTGACTGAACGGCTGCAATCTCATGATAAAACTTGAGCAGATAAGGAGTTGCTTCTTATGGATGAGCAAAGAATGTGGTTTCTTGAGATGGAATTTACTCTTGCTGAAAGTGCTGTGAAGACCACTGAAATGACAACAAAGGATTTAGAATATTATATAAACTTAGTTGATAAAGTGGCAGTGTGGTTTGAGAAAATTGATTTCATTTTTTAAAGAAGTCCTATTGTGGGCTAAGTGCTATCACACAGCATTGTTTGAAACAGAAATTGTTCATGGAGAGTCAACTGATGTGGGAAACTGCATTGGTGCCCTATTTTAAGAATTTGCCACAGCCACCCCAACCTTCAGCAACCGCTACCCTGATCAGTCAGCAGCCATTAACATCAAGGCAAGACCCTCCACCAGGCAAAAGATTATGATTTGCTGAAACCTCAGATGATGGTTAACAGTTTTTAGCAATGAGGTATTTTTTAACTAAGATATATACATTGTTTTTTTAAGACATAATGCTATTTCATGTTTAATAGACTACATTGTGTGTAAACATAACTTTCATATGCACTGAATAATAAAAAAATTCATTTGACTCATTGCAGTATTTGCTTTATTGCAGTGGTCTAGAACTGAACCCCACAATATCTCTGAGGTATGCCTATATATCCCCTGAATTCATATGATGCAAAACTTGATCTGATCAGTGGAGCTAAATAAATAATATATTAAGTAACAATAATAATTTAAATAGCAATGCATAGGAGTATTGCAATCCTAATTAATTAAAATGTAGTTAAAAATCAAATTTGTCAATCTCTTTTTTATAATAGTGTTAGAATTTAGAAAGCAAATTGGAAATACTAGTGTGTATTAAATTTTAATTTATCTTTTCATAGAGAAGGTGGTCTATAAATACTGGAAAGTTTCACCTCAGTCATATCTTCATGTGACTGAGCCTTTAAAATAATTGTATATTAGCATATGTGATTCATCCATTAGAAAGCAAATGCAAAGCTGAGATGTGTTGTAGGTAGCCACCATTACCCCATAAAAAGTATACAAATTTAATTGTTCATTAAGTATTTAATGCATACCTATTCTGGGCAAATCAATATATTGGATCTCTGGTAAAGAATAATCAGTGGATCTAAATGATGCATTTTGTAATGGTATGGATTATCCTCAACTGATGAAAAGAAGATAGTAGAGGTGTGCAATACTTGATAAGCAACTAAAACCCTTCAGTTTTAATTCTCATATTAAAAGCATACAGAATTCCAGAAATTATTGGGGGATGTCTTGTTTAAATGAAATTGTATTTAACTATTTTAAAAATTTGTTTTAACTTAAAATACTAAACAATATTAATACATATTGCTGGCTCACTTTATGTAAATTCATTATTGCTCAGAACACTTATAGGTGTGTATCTACATGATACATAAAGCAGTTTTCAAAATTGCTCATATGTTCATATATTACACTTCAATTTGTATCTGTTAATCTAAAGAAAAATCTTTTATTTTCCAAAATTGGCTAAATGTTTCATAATTTCTTAATAGACATTTGAAAATGATTTACATTCTTAAACTTGGAAGAATTAATAAATCATTTTTTCATCTCTCTGTAAATTCCCTTAAATACTAATGAAACCTTGCAAAAGATAGTATATTAAGAGGAGATTACAGGTTATCTAGATTTCATTTACATTATTAAAATGGGAAAATCTATTATAGATCAACATTTTTCCTTTCCAAAAACCCATTGAGTCCTCATGATATATTGTATAATGTAATACAGTAATATAGTGAAATAAAGTAAAAAATCATAGAAAAACAATGGTATTTCCCTAAAAAGTGAATATAATAGAGGAGGCAATTGCTCCCTGTTTTCAATGTAAAGGAAAACTAAATAAACACTGTTAACTATAGGAGTGACATAATAATTAAAACTACTTTTAATACTTAAAGGTAACACATAAAATGAGGGTTTTCAAAGAAATTTGCTATCACTCACAGTGCTTTAGGTTCAGTGTGATGTTGAATCTATTAGGTAGGCATTAAATTTCTTTTTGTCTTATAAATTCCATGACAACTTTAAGCCTTAGTGCATGTAAAACATGTACAGTACTTTTCTCAAAGACTGTTACTCTTTAGGTAACCCCAGATAATTGTCTCGCTTCTCCTAGGGGACTAGAGTCATCCCTCAAGGTCTCCTGCTTCTGACTCTTCTTAATTAAAAAGAAAAAAAAAAGAAAGAGAAGTTAAATTTTAGCTGATGAAGATAAGAGTACCAGATACTTTGCTAGTTTCTTAATGTGAAATATTGCACAGGCAACCTTTTCATATGATGTAATGAATTCTGTTACCAATCATATGGCCTCTGAGAAGTTGCTCAACAGATGAGCATTAAGCATCAAGTTCTTTGAAAGTTTGCTTACTTGGAGTTCTAATTATCATGAAAATAAATTCTATCTGTGATTAATTTTTATTAACAAAGAAAATGAAGATCCATGATATTTGCTTAAAAATATGCTTTTGAGACTTAAAGGATAAATCTTGTATGTAGTTTTCATTGTGTATGCATGCTTACTCCCACAAGTAGGACTTATCTGGCAGGACCTGAATGAAATCTAAAGGTAACCTACCTGATAGCTTTTACAAAGTCTACAATATGGTTTCACACAAAAGAAGTTTAATTCACAAAGCAAAATCTGAGTTGCCGTTGTGTTGGAGTAGATGCTTCACTATAGAATAACGGGCTTAAAAATATCAGTAAGATTAGGAAGGGGAACTTTTCTGTATAGAAAATTATTAATAGTAGGGTTCGTAAGTGAAATGATGTGCTCACAGAAAAATAGCTGTGTTACTAAGTTAACCTAAACTATTTTTTAGAAGACAAAGCCAATTTTTCTGATACAGAGAGTTTAGATACAATGATGGCCAATGTAAAATATCAATTGAGAAGCTCCAAAAATTAGGGATCCATCCTGGAGACATAAAAGCTGAAAAGATGTATAATGAATATTTAGAAAGTGATTAAGCCTATGAAAACTGGCTGGAGATATCACTCACTTCCATTTCCAATATTGAGAGGTGGCTAAAAGAATATAGTATTTGGAGAAATCAAGATAGTAAATAAAATTATATTTTATATAATTAAATGGTTAAGTCTAAAAGTGTGCTTTGGACTCCACAGTTCTGTATTTAAAATGAGCTAATAAAATATACCTGGAAGTTTGTACCTTTTGACCTACATCCAATTCTTTCTCCCCCCACCCCTCCTGTGGCAACCACCAATCTGTTATGTTTCTAAGAGTTCAAGTTTTTTTTAAAATTCCACATATAAGCAAGATCATACTATTTGTCTGTCTGACTTACTTCACTTAATATAATGCCCTCAAGTTTTATCTATGTTGCTGCAAATGACAAGATTTCATTCTTTTTTAATGAAATCATCTTTTAATGAAATCATACCACATTTTCTTTATCTATTCATTAACCAACTTAGGCTATTTCCATGTCTTTGCATTAGTAAATAATGCTGCAATGAACATGGAGGTGAAGGTATCTTTTCAAGTTAGTGTTTTTGTTTCCTTTGGATAAATACCTAGAAGTGGGGTTGCCAGATCATATGTAGTTATATTTTTTTCATTTTTTTAATTTTTTAAATTTTATTATGTTATGTTAATCACCATACATTACATCATTAGTTTTTGATGTAGTGTTCCATGATTCATTGTTTGCGTATAACACCCAGTGCTCCATTCAATACGTGCGCTCTTGAATACCCATCACCAGGCTAACCTGTCCCCCCACCCCCCTCCCCTCTAGAACCCTCAGTTTGTTTTTCAGAGTCCATAGTCTCTCATGCTTTGTCTCCCCCTCCAATTTTCCCCCCTTCATTTTCCCCTTCCTACTATCTTCTTCTTTTTTTTCTTTTTACATAAAATCTATTATTTGTTTCAGAGGTACAGATCTGAGATTCAACAGTCTTACACAATTCACAGCGCTTACCAGAGCACATACCCTCCCCAGTGTCTATCACCCAGTCACCCC
>NW_027925855.1:0-1347 GCF_054177405.1 Leptonychotes weddellii
GAATAATTGGGATCCCAGAAGAAGAAGAAAGAGAGAGAGGGGCAGAGGGTATATTGGAGCAAATAATAGCAGAGAACTTCCCTAATTTGCAGAAGGAAACAGGCATCAAAATCCAGGAGGCACAGAGAACCCCACTCAAAATCAATAAAAATAGATCAAAACCCTGACATCTAATAGTAAAACTTACGAGTCTCAGAGACAAAGAGAAAATCCTGAAAGCAGCTGGGGGCTAGAGATCTGTAACCTACAATGTAGAAACATTAGATTGGCAACAGACCCATCCACAGAGACCTGGCAGGCCAGAAAGGACTGGCATGATATATTCAGAGCACTAAATGAGAAAAATATGCAGCCAAGAATACTATATCCAGCTAGGCTGTCACTGAAAATAGAAGGAGAGATAAAAAGCTTTCAGGACAAACAAAAACTAAAGGACTTTGCAAACACCAAACCAGCTGTACAAGAAATCTTGAAAGGGGTCCTCTAAGCAAAGAGAAAGCCTAAAAGCAACATAGACCAGAAAGGAACACAGACAATACACACTAACAGTCACCTTACAATGGCAAAGGCAATACAATGGCACTAAATTCCTATCTTTCAGTAGTTACCCTGAATGTAAATGGACTAAATGCCCCATTCAAAAGACACAGGGTATCAGATTGGATTAAAAAACAAGACCCATTGATATGCTGTCTGCAAGAGACTCATTTTGAACCCAAAGACACCCCAGATTGAAAGTGAGAGGGTGGAAAGCCATTTACCATGCTAATGGACACCAAGAGAAAGCTGGGGTGGCAATCCGTATATCAGACAAATTAGATTTTAAACGAAAGACTATAATAAGAGATGAGGAAGGACACTATATCATACAAAAAGGGTCTATCCAACAAGAAGATCTAACAATTATAAATATCTATGCCCCTAACATGGGAGCAGCCAATTATATAAGGCAATTAATAACAAAAGCAAAGAAACACATCGACAACAATACAATAATAGTGGGGGACTTTAACACCCCCCTCACTGAAATGGACAGATCATCTAAGCAAAAGATCAGCAAGGAAATAAAGACTTTAAATGACACACTGGACCAAATGGACTTCACAGATAAATTCAGAACATTCCATCCCAAAGCAACAGAATACACATTCTTCTCTAGTGCCCATGGAACATTCTCCAGAATCGATCACATCCTAGGTCATAAATCAGGTCTCAACCGGTACCAAAAGATTGGGATCATTCCCTGCCTATTTTCAGACCACAATGCTTTGAAACTAGAACTCAATCACAAGAGGTAAGTCGGAAAGAACTCAAATACATGGAGGCTAAAGAGCATCCTACTAAAGA
>NW_027925856.1:0-226 GCF_054177405.1 Leptonychotes weddellii
CATCCTTTATGTACTTTGCACTTGATATATATTCTCTCCTTAACCTTCACCATAACCCTATGAGGTAAGAACCTTCATTTTAATTAATTAATTTATTTATTCTTATGTTAATCCCCATACATTACATCGTTAGTTTTAGATGAAGTGTTCCATGATTCATTGTTTGTGCATAACACCCAGTGCTCCATGCAGAATGTGCCCTCCTCAATACCCACCACCAGGCTAT
>NW_027925857.1:0-226 GCF_054177405.1 Leptonychotes weddellii
TAAGGCGGGCTCAGAAAAGGGTGTTGTCAGATGATCAGCAATATCCTCAGATGAGCTTCAGGCAAGATGGGAAGTGGAGTTTGCCGTTGTTTCCCTAGAGCTGCTCTCATTTGTGAGTTCTCCCTTAGGGAGAAAACACACTTATAATACATTCAGAACACAAATAATTTGACAGGAAAAAATAAGTACTGAATTTTATAAGAAAAAAATCTGAATCCTAAAACCA
>NW_027925858.1:0-226 GCF_054177405.1 Leptonychotes weddellii
GGAGGGGGGATGGGTTACTGCATGGAGCACTGGGTGTTATACGAAAACAATGGATCGTGGATCACCACATCAAAAACCAATGATGTATTGTATGGTGACTAACATAACATATTAAAATTAAAAAAAAGAAAGAAAAAAAAAATCTGGGCACTGATCCAATGTAATTCCTCTACTTAAAATTTGATTCTTTTCCCAACATGGCCTGCCCTATAATTTTAAAAGAAAT
>NW_027925859.1:0-226 GCF_054177405.1 Leptonychotes weddellii
TTTAGTTCTTTTACTTCTCCAGAAAGGGTTTCTCTAATAACTTCCATATTTTTTTCAAGCCCAGCTAGTATCTTTAAAGTGAGGATTCTGAACTCTAGATCTGACATCGTACTAATGTCCGTATTGTGCTTCTCGGCTTTCTTATTGTGTATTCAAAAGCCACTTTCTCAGATCTAGGGTTAGAGTTAGGGTAGAGTCAGGATTAGTGTTAGTGTTAGGTTTAGGG
>NW_027925860.1:0-226 GCF_054177405.1 Leptonychotes weddellii
ACTGACGCTACTGCTACTGCTACAGACGTTGCTAACGACGCAATGGCTGAAGCTGAAGGCGCTGCTGATGCTACTGAAGAAGCTGTTACTCAGTAATAGTTATTTGGTTAGCTAAAAAGCTTTTATTGCTTAGTGTATTCACTAGCAATAATCCAAAAAAAGAGAGCCACTGGCTCTCTTTTTTTATTGTTATGAAAAAATGTTATTACAAATAGGAAGTAGTATT
>NW_027925861.1:0-226 GCF_054177405.1 Leptonychotes weddellii
CCCCCCCCCCCCCCCCCCCCCCCCCACAGCCTGGTGATGGGTATTAAAGAGGGCACATATTGAATGGAGCACTGGGTGTTATATGCAAACAATGAATCATGGAACACTACATCAAAAACTAATGATGTAATGTATGGTGATAACATAATAAAATTAAATTAAAAAAACAAAAACAAACAAACTCCCAAAGAATGAAAGTCCATGACCAGACAGCTTCACAGGCAAA
>NW_027925862.1:0-226 GCF_054177405.1 Leptonychotes weddellii
TCTCTCATGGTTCGTCTCCCCCTCTGATTTCTCCCCTTTTTTTTTCCCTTCCTACTATCTTCTTCTTTTTTTTTTTTTGTTTAACATATAATGTATTATTTGTTTCAGAGGTATGGGGCTGTGATTCATCAGTCTTACACAATTCACAGTGCTCACCATAGCACATACCCTCCCCAATGTCTATCACCCAGCCACCCCCGGCCGCCCCCCCCCCCCCCCCCCCCCC
>NW_027925863.1:0-226 GCF_054177405.1 Leptonychotes weddellii
TCTTCTTTATCCATTCATCTGTCGATGGACATCTTGGCTCTTTCCACAGTTTGGCTATTGTGGACATTGCTGCTATAAACATCGGGGTGCACGTACCCCTTTGGATCCCTACTTTTGTATCTTTGGGGTAAATACCCAGTAGTGCAATTGCTGGATCATATGGTAGCTCTATTTTCAACTTTTTGAGGAACCTCCATACAGTTTTCCAGAGTGGCTGCACCAGCTT
>NW_027925864.1:0-226 GCF_054177405.1 Leptonychotes weddellii
TTTTTCAACCAACATCTTATCAATCCCTTTTTTAAAAAACATTTTTATTTTTCATTTTTAGAGTCATATTCTATCCCTTCATAGTAGTTACCCTTATTTTTGGCATATATATATAAGTTGTTCTCTCTTTAAAATTTTGAGATACAGTTTCTTCTAACAGATCAAAATATACCCTAAATCTCTAGTGTATGGCTTTGTTCTAGTCTCCTGCCTGATCACATTCTCT
>NW_027925865.1:0-226 GCF_054177405.1 Leptonychotes weddellii
TCAAGATAAAAAGCTTTTGCACAGCAAAGGAAACAGTCAACAAAACCAAAAGACAACCGACAGAATGGGAGAAGATATTTGCAAATGACATATCAGATAAAGGGCTAGTATCCAAAATCTATAAAGAACTTATCAAACTCAACACCCAAAGAACAAAGAATCCAATCAAGAAATGGGCAGAAGACATGAACAGACATTTTTCCAAAGAAGACATCCAAATGGCCAA
>NW_027925866.1:0-1347 GCF_054177405.1 Leptonychotes weddellii
ATGTGGGGATCAAACTCACAAACCCAAGATCAAGAGTCCATGCTCTTCCAACTGAGCAAGCCAGGTGCCCCACCAAGCTGACATTCTGATGGCAGCATTGTGGGAGACCCTGAGCCAGAACCAGTCCAGTTAACTACTCACTCCTGAATTTCTGACCCATTTGGAACCATGTGAGATGATGATTGTTTATTGTTTCAAACTGCTAGATTTTGAGGGTAATTCTAGGAAGGGGCTGGCCCTCCTAGTCTAGGATGAGCATCTTCACCAAATTCCAGATGTTTCTGGCCACCTCTGCTGGGAAAAGGAGGGAGGGCTGACCTGCAGCCTCCTCAGGCTGACATTTCCAAGAGGGTTTCCCCATTTCCACCCACTTAAGTGGGGCAAGAGGATAACACTGGGTGGTTCCAGGAGCATGCTCCCACCCCTGACCAGGAGAGATGGGAGATGGATCTTCTTCCCCATGTCATATGAACCACAGTGTGGCAGCTTACTGGAAGTGCAGCTTCGAGACCCCAAACCCAACCCTAGCTAGGGTGACCAACTCATTCCAGTTTACCCTAGACTTTCCCAGTTTTTGCACTGGAAGACCTCCCCATTCAAGAAACCCATCTATCCCAGGGAAACCAGGAGATTTGGTCATCCTAAATGTGGCCCTGTCCCTCTCCTCACAACACATACCCACTTCATCGCAGAATCTTTTTTTTTTTTTAAAGATTTTATTTATTTATTTGACAGAGAGACAGCGAGAGAGGGCACACAAGTAGGGGGAGGGGGAGAGGGAGAAGCAGCCTCTCTGCGGAGCAGGGAGCCCAATGTGGGGCTCGATCCCAGGACCCTGGGATCATGACCTGAGCCGAAGGCAGACGCTTAACGACTGAGCCACCCAGGCACCCCTTCATCGCAGAATCTTTTCCTTGCTTAACTAACTCCACTTACCTTGCTTGAAGGAGTAGGGCACAGGGGCTCTCTTTGTGGCATTCAGTGACATGCAATCCTGGTTAACTGAGCATCTGGTAGGAGTGTGTCGCTGACCCATGGACTGTGCATTCTGGGCAGCAAACCAGGTAGATGTTGGACAACAATTCTACAAATAAGGAATTAGACCATTTCCAATTACTCTGGAGTAAATTACCCTCAAAATCTAGCAGTTTGAAACAACAAGCAATTATTATCTCACATGGTTCCAAATGGGTCAGAAATTCAGGAGTGAGTAGTTAACTGGACTGGTTCTGGCTCAGGGTCTCCCACAATGCTGCCATCAGAATGTCAGCTTGGTGGGGCACCTGGCTTGCTCAGTTGGAAGAGCATGGACTCTTGATCTTGGGTTTGTGAGTTTGATCCCCACAT
>NW_027925867.1:0-226 GCF_054177405.1 Leptonychotes weddellii
CCCCAATGTTCATAGCAGCAATGTCCACAATAGCCAAACTGTGGAAAGAGCCGAGATGCCCTTCAACAGATGAATGGATAAAGAAGATGTGGTCCATATATACAATGGAATATTACTCAGCCATCAGAAAAGATGAATACCCAACTTTTACATCAACATGGATGGGACTGGAGGAGATTATGCTAAGTGAAATAAGTCAAGCAGAGAAAGTCAATTATCATATGGT
>NW_027925868.1:0-226 GCF_054177405.1 Leptonychotes weddellii
GAATTGGCAGAACTTAAAAATGCTATCAATGAGATCCAATCCAATCTAGATAATCTAACAGCTAGGGTAACTGAGGCAGAAGAGAGAATAAGCGACCTGGAAGACAATATAATAGATAAAAAGGGAAAAGAGGAGGCCAGGGAAAAACAACTCAGAATCCATGAAAATAGAATCAGAGAAATAAGTGACACCATGAAGCATTCCAATGTCAGAATAATTGGAATCC
>NW_027925869.1:0-226 GCF_054177405.1 Leptonychotes weddellii
CTTTCAAAGAACCAGCTCCTAGTTTCGTTGATCTGTTCTACTGTTCTTTTAGTTTCTATTTCATTGATTTCTGCTCTGATCTTTATTATTTCTCTTCTCCTGCTGGGTTTAGGCTTTATTTGCTGTTCTTTCTCCAGCTCCTTTAGGTGTAGGGTTAGGTTGTGTACTTGAGACCTTTCTTGTTTCTTGAGAAAGGCTTGTATTGCTATATACTTTCCTCTTAGGA
>NW_027925870.1:0-226 GCF_054177405.1 Leptonychotes weddellii
TTCTCAAGAAACAAGAAAGGTCTCAAATACACAACCTAACCCTACACCTAAAGGAGCTGGAGAAAGAACAGCAAATAAAGCCTAAACCCAGCAGGAGAAGAGAAATAATAAAGATCAGAGCAGAAATCAATGAAATAGAAACCAAAAGAACAGTAGAACAGATCAACGAAACTAGGAGCTGGTTCTTTGAAAGAATTAACAAGATTGATAAACCCCTGGCCAGACT
>NW_027925871.1:0-226 GCF_054177405.1 Leptonychotes weddellii
TGTACTCAGAAAACTATAAAATACTCATGAAAGAAATTGAGGAAGACACAAAGAAATGGAAAAACGTTCCATGCTCATGGATTGGAAGAACAAATATTGTGAAGATGTCAATGCTACCTAGAGCAATCTACACATTCAATGCAATCCCCATCAAAATACCATCCACTTTTTTCAAAGAAATGGAACAAATCATCCTAAAATTTGTATGGAACCAGAAAAGACCCCG
>NW_027925872.1:0-226 GCF_054177405.1 Leptonychotes weddellii
TTTTTTTTTTTAAAGATTTTATTTATTTATTTGAGACAGAGAGAATGAGAGACAGAGAGCATGAGAGGGAGGAGGGTCAGAGGGAGAAGCAGACTCCCTGCCGAGCAGGGAGCCCGATGCGGGACTCGATCCCGGGACTCCAGGATCATGACCTGAGCCGAAGGCAGTCGCTCAACCAACTGAGCCACCCAGGCGCCCCAGATTATTTTCTTTATGGCAGGAAGAT
>NW_027925873.1:0-226 GCF_054177405.1 Leptonychotes weddellii
GTTACGAGAATGATAAGAACTGTATTCTTTTTTTTTTTTTTAAAGATTTTATTTATTTATTTGAGAGAGAGAGAATGAGAGACAGAGAGCATGAGAGGGAGGAGGGTCAGAGGGAGAAGCAGACTCCCCGCCGAGCAGGGAGCCTGATGCGGGACTCGATCCCGGGACTCCAGGATCATGACCTGAGCCGAAGGCAGTCGCTTAACCAACTGAGCCACCCAGGCGC
>NW_027925874.1:0-226 GCF_054177405.1 Leptonychotes weddellii
TAGTGTTCCATGATTCATTGTTTGTGCATAACACCCAGTGCTCCATGCAGAACGTGCCCTCTTTAATACCCATCACCAGGCTAACCCATCCTCCCACCCCCTCCCCTCTAGAACCCTCAGTTTGTTTTTCAGAGTCCATCGTCTCTCATGGTTCGTCTCCCCCTCCGATTTCCCCCCCTTCATTCTTCCCCTCCTGCTATCTTCTTCTTTTTTGCACGGAATAATT
>NW_027925875.1:0-226 GCF_054177405.1 Leptonychotes weddellii
CGATTTCCCCCGCTTCATTCTTCCCCTCCTGCTACCTTCTTCTTCTTCTTTTTTTTTTCTTAACATATATTGCATTATTTGTTTCAGAGGTACAGATCTGAGATTCAACAGTCTTGCACAATTCACAGCGCTTACCAGAGCACATACCCTCCCCAGTGTCTATCACCCAGTCACCCCATCCCTCCCACCCCACCCCCCACTCCAACAACACTCAGTTTGTTTCCTG
>NW_027925876.1:0-226 GCF_054177405.1 Leptonychotes weddellii
GCAATATATGTTAAGAAAAAAAAAAAGAAGAAGAAGAAGGTAGCGGGAGGGGAAGAATGAAGCGGAGGAAATCGGAGGGGTAGACGAACCATGAGAGACGATGGACTCTGAAAAACAAACAGGGTTCTAGAGGGGAGGGGGTGGGAGGATGGGTTAGCCTGGTGGTGGGTATTGAGGAGGGCACATTCTGCATGGAGCACTGGGTGTTATGCACAAACAATGAATC
>NW_027925877.1:0-1347 GCF_054177405.1 Leptonychotes weddellii
CCATAGTCTCTCATGATTCATCTCCCCCTCTGATTTCGTCCCCTTCATTTTTCCCTTCCTACTATCTTCTTCTTTTTTTAACATATAATGTATTATTTGTTTCAGAGGTACAGGTCTGTGATTCAACAGTCTCTACACAATTCACAGCACTCACCATAGCACATACCCTCCCGAATGTCTATCACCCAGCCACCCCATCCCTCCCACCCTCACCACTCCAGCAACCCTCAGTTTGTTTCCTGAGATTAAGAATTCCTCATATCAGTGAGATCATATGGTACATGTCTTTCTCTGATTGACTTATTTTGCTCAGCATAATACCCTCCAGTTCCATCCACATCATTGCAAATGGCAAGATTTCATTCCTTTTGATGGCTGCATAATATTCTATTGTATATATTATACCACATCTTCTTTATCCATTCATCTGTCGATGGACATCTTGTCTCTTTCCATAGTTTGGCTATTGTGGATATTGTTGCTATAAACACTGGGGTGCACGTGCCCCTTTGGATCCCTACATTTGTATCTTTGGGGTGAATACCCAGTAGTGCAATTGCTGGGGTTGTATGGTAGCTCTATTTTCAACTTTTTGAGGAACCTCCATACTGTTTTCCAGAGTGGCTGCACCAGCTTGCATTCCCACCAACACTGTAGGAGGGTTCCCCTTTCTCCGCATCCCCGCCAACATCTGTCGTTTCCTGACTTCTTAATTTTAGCCATTCTGACTGGTGTGAGGTGATATCTCACTGAGGTTTTGATTTGGATTTTCCTGATGCCGAGTGATGTTGAGCACTTTTTCATGTGTCTGTTGGCCATTTGGATGTCTTCTTTGGAAAAATGTCTGTTCATGTCTTCAGCCCATTTCTTGATTGGATTATTTGTTCTTTGGGTGTTGAGTTTGATAAGTTCTTTATAGATTTTGGATACTAGCCCCTTATCTGATATGTCATTTGCAAATATCTTCTCCCCTTCTGTTGGTTGTCTTTTGTTTTTGTTGACTGTTTGTTTTGCTGTGCAATGCTTTGAAACTAGAACTCAATCACAAGAGGAAAGTCGGAAAGAACTCAAATACATGGAGGCTAAAGAGCATCCTACTAAAGAATGAATGGGTCCACCAGGAAATTAAAGAAGAATTAAAAAATTCATGGAAACAAAGGAAAATGAAAACACAACTGTTCAAAATCTTTGGGATGCAGCAAAGGCAGTCCTAAGAGGAAAGTATATAGCAATACAAGCCTTTCTCAAGAAACTAGAAAGGTCTCAAATACACAACCTAACCCTACACCTAAAGGAGCTGGAGAAAGAACAGCAAATAAAGCCTAAACCCAGCAGGAGAAGAGAAAT
>NW_027925878.1:0-226 GCF_054177405.1 Leptonychotes weddellii
GCGCCTGGGTGGCTCAGTTGGTTAAGCGACTGCCTTCGGCTCAGGTCATGATCCTGGAGTCCCGGGATCGAGTCCCGCATCGGGCTCCCTGCTCGGCAGGGAGTCTGCTTCTCCCTCTGACCCTCCCCCCTCTCATGTGCTCTCTCTCTCTCATTCTCTCTGTCTCAAATAAATAAATAAAATCTTTAAAAAAAAAAAATCTATTTTTACTCTTACAGCAAGTTAA
>NW_027925879.1:0-226 GCF_054177405.1 Leptonychotes weddellii
GGGGCGCCTGGGTGGCTCAGTTGGTTAAGCGACTGCCTTCGGCTCAGGTCATGATCCTGGAGTCCCGGGATCGAGTCCCGCATCAGGCTCTCTGCTCGGCAGGGAGTCTGCTTCTCCCTCTGACCCTCCTCCCTCTCATGCTCTCTGTCTCTCATTCTCTCTCTCAAATAAATAAATAAAATCTTTAAAAAAAAAAAAAGAACTAATACTTCAGAGTAATTTAGGA
>NW_027925880.1:0-226 GCF_054177405.1 Leptonychotes weddellii
CATAACACCCAGTGCTCCATGCAGAATGTGCCCTCCTCAATACCCACCACCAGGCTAACCCATCCTCCCACCCCCCTCCCCTCTAGAACCCTCAGTTTGTTTTTCAGAGTCCATCGTCTCTCATGGTTCGTCTACCCCTCCGATTTCCCCCGCTTCATTCTTCCCCTCCCGCTACCTTCTTCTTCTTCTTTTTTTTTTTCTTAACATATATTGCATTATTTGTTTC
>NW_027925881.1:0-225 GCF_054177405.1 Leptonychotes weddellii
GTTTACACAGTTTTAAGATGGGCATAATACCCACCCTGTAGGGTTATTGTCAAAATTTTATGAAATAATGTATCTAGTAGGGCTTGTAGTAAATACTAAGTACCTTTAGTTCCCTTCCATTACCCCTTTTTTCCTTATACCAGGGATCTGAATCATCTATTCAATTTTTTTAAGATTTTATTTATTTATTTGAGAGAGAGAGAATGAGAGACAGAGAACATGAGA
>NW_027925882.1:0-225 GCF_054177405.1 Leptonychotes weddellii
CTCTTCAGATCTAGGGGCTGAGGCCTCAGAGGCCCAGAGAGCAAGGTCAGGTTTGGGGCAGGAGAGAGAAGGAAGCATCGGAGGGCATGGGACCCCATGCTGACCCCCGCCCCATCACCCTGTCCTGTCTGTCCCTGCCCTGGGCTGTCCAGCAGTGGGGTGTGCTCTGTGAGCTGCCTTTACCCTCCCAGCAGGCTCCGGGCAACAAGCAGGTGTGGCCTGAGC
>NW_027925883.1:0-225 GCF_054177405.1 Leptonychotes weddellii
CTAATTTCACAGGCATCCTCTTCTGCTGTTTTTAGATAGAGCTTAAAAATATGCAGTTTGGGAGTACTTGGGTGGCTCAGTCAGTTAGGTGTCTGACTCTTGATCTCAGCTCAGGTCTTGATCTCAGGGTTGTGAGTTCAAGCTCTGTGTTGGGCTCCATGCCTGGCATGGAGCTTACTTAAAAAAATGCAGTTTTTTTTCTTCTCTTTCCAGGTTCTTCCCAAC